>NW_028160816.1:95000-283318 GCF_964263955.1 Coregonus lavaretus
ACCCCAGGAAGAGTAGCTGCTGCCTTGGCAGGAACTAATGGGGATCCATAATAAACCCCAGGAAGAGTAGCTACTGCCTTGGCAGGAACTAATGGGGATCCATAATAAACCCCAGGAAGAGTAGCTGCTGCCTTGGCAGGAACTAATGGGGATCCATAATAAACCCCAGGAAGAGTAGCTGCTGCCTTGGCAGGAACTAATGGGGATCCATAATAAACCCCAGGAATAGTAGCTGCTGCCTTGGCAGGAACTAAAGGGGATCCATAATAAACCCCAGGAAGAGTAGCTGCTGCCTTGGCAGGAACTAATGGGGATCCATAATAAACCCCAGGAAGAGTAGCTGCTGCCTTGGCAGGAACTAATGGGGATCCATAATAAACCCCAGGAGGAGTATCTGCTGCCTTGGCAGGAACTAATGGGGATCCATAATAAACCCCAGGAGGAGTAGCTGCTGCCTTGGCAGGAACTAATGTGGATCCATAATAAACCCCAGGAGGAGTAGCTGCTGCCTTGGCAGGAACTAATGGGGATCCATAATAAACCCCAGGAAGAGTAGCTGCTGCCTTGGCAGGAACTAATGGGGATCCATAATAAACCCCAGGAAGAGTAGCTGCTGCCTTGGCAGGAACTAATGGGGATCCATAATAAACCCCAGGAAGAGTAGCTGCTGCCTTGGCAGGAACTAATGGGGATCCATAATAAACCCCAGGAAGAGTAGCTGCTGCCTTGGCAGGAACTAATGGGGATCCATAATAAACCCCAGGAAGAGTAGCTGCTGCCTTGGCAGGAACTAATGGGGATCCATAATTAACCCCAGGAAGAGTAGTTGCTGCCTTGGCAGGAACTAATGGGGATCCATGATAAACCCCAGGAAGAGTATCTGCTGCCTTGGCAGGAACTAATGGGGATCCATAATAAACCCCAGGAAGAGTAGCTGCTGCCTTGGCAGGAACTAATGGGGATCCATAATAAACCCCAGGAAGAGTAGCTGCTGCCTTGGCAGGAACTAATGGGGATCCATAATAAACCCCAGGAAGAGTAGCTGCTGCCTTGGCAGGAACTAATGGGGATCCATAATAAACCCCAGGAAGAGTAGCTGCTGCCTTGGCAGGAACTAATGGGGATCCATAATAAACCCCCAGGAAGAGTAGCTGCTGCCTTGGCAGGAACTAATGTGGATCCATAATAAACCCCAGGAAGAGTAGCTGCTGCCTTGGCAGGAACTAATGGGGATCCATAATAAACCCCAGGAAGAGTAGCTGCTGCCTTGGCAGGAACTAATGGGGATCCATAATAAACCCCAGGAAGAGTAGCTGCTGCCTTGGCAGGAACTAATGGGGATCCATAATAAACCCCAGGAAGAGTAGCTGCTGCCTTGGCAGGAACTAATGGGGATCCATAATAAACCCCAGGAAGAGTAGCTGCTGCCTTGGCAGGAACTAATGGGGATCCATAATAAACGGCAGGAAGAGTAGCTGCTGCCTTGACAGGAACTAATGGGGATCCATAATAAACCCCAGGAAGAGTAGCTGCTGCCTTGGCAGGAACTAATGGGGATCCATAATAAACCCCAGGAAGAGTAGCTGCTGCCTTGGCAGGAACTAATGGGGATCCATAATAAACCCCAGGAAGAGTAGCTACTGCCTTGGCAGGAACTAATGGGGATCCATAATAAACCCCAGGAAGAGTAGCTGCTGCCTTGGCAGGAACTAATGGGGATCCATAATAAACCCCAGGAAGAGTAGCTGCTGCCTTGGCAGGAACTAATGGGGATCCATAATAAACCCCAGGAATAGTAGCTGCTGCCTTGGCAGGAACTAAAGGGGATCCATAATAAACCCCAGGAAGAGTAGCTGCTGCCTTGGCAGGAACTAATGGGGATCCATAATAAACCCCAGGAAGAGTAGCTGCTGCCTTGGCAGGAACTAATGGGGATCCATAATAAACCCCAGGAGGAGTATCTGCTGCCTTGGCAGGAACTAATGGGGATCCATAATAAACCCCAGGAGGAGTAGCTGCTGCCTTGGCAGGAACTAATGTGGATCCATAATAAACCCCAGGAGGAGTAGCTGCTGCCTTGGCAGGAACTAATGGGGATCCATAATAAACCCCAGGAAGAGTAGCTGCTGCCTTGGCAGGAACTAATGGGGATCCATAATAAACCCCAGGAAGAGTAGCTGCTGCCTTGGCAGGAACTAATGGGGATCCATAATAAACCCCAGGAAGAGTAGCTGCTGCCTTGGCAGGAACTAATGGGGATCCATAATAAACCCCAGGAAGAGTAGCTGCTGCCTTGGCAGGAACTAATGGGGATCCATAATAAACCCCAGGAAGAGTAGCTGCTGCCTTGGCAGGAACTAATGGGGATCCATAATTAACCCCAGGAAGAGTAGTTGCTGCCTTGGCAGGAACTAATGGGGATCCATGATAAACCCCAGGAAGAGTATCTGCTGCCTTGGCAGGAACTAATGGGGATCCATAATAAACCCCAGGAAGAGTAGCTGCTGCCTTGGCAGGAACTAATGGGGATCCATAATAAACCCCAGGAAGAGTAGCTGCTGCCTTGGCAGGAACTAATGGGGATCCATAATAAACCCCAGGAAGAGTAGCTGCTGCCTTGGCAGGAACTAATGGGGATCCATAATAAACCCCAGGAAGAGTAGCTGCTGCCTTGGCAGGAACTAATGGGGATCCATAATTAACCCCAGGAAGAGTATCTGCTGCCTTGGCAGGAACTAATGGGGATCCATAATAAACCAAAGACATGAGGACCCAAATGGAAATAAGTGTAAATAAATCTTTATTTAGTTTAATTCTCAATAATTGTATTAATGGATGTGCTTTGTTATCTGCTTTGTTATCTGCTTTGTTATCTGCTTTGTTATCTGCTTTGTTATCTGTTTTGTTATCTGTTTTTAAAGCATCAGTTTAGTCAAAGAAACTGAACTGAACTAAAACTCACCCTGCTCGGTCTTTGACACGATCTTCGACATCATGGATCTCAGCATGGGGAATGGCATGATAGCCAGCAGCATTGGAAGCCTCACTGAGAAGAACAAACATAAGAGAGATATTTCCTTGTAGATTTCATTCCTCAATTGTTGCTTGTTAGTTTAATTTCTTTATTAGTCCATGTATGATTGTTGTTGTTGATTTTTATTAATATTTTTGCTCAAACATATTGTTCATTTTTGTAATACTTCCTATAGATTTCTTTGGCAACAGTGGAAACCACCCATTCTTGTCAATAAAGCATTTATTGAATTGAATTCAGAGGGACAGAGAGAGGCAGAGAGAGAGAGAGAGAGAGAGAGAGAGAGACAGAGACAGAGACAGAGAGAGAGAGAGAGAGAGAGAGAGAGAGAGAGGGCTTACATCACATTATTGATTCACTGGGTTCTCAATCGATATGTAGACTGAACAGCATTAGGTTATGAACATGTTATGAACACAAGGTACAACATGACTATAACTACTGTTCCCCGGAGGAGGGAAACGAGGTACAACCGAAGTTGCGAGAGTGCGACTCCCCATAGTATGTTTTACCTCATTTCCCTCCTTCAGGGAACAGTAGTTATAGTCATAACGTAACTGTGGCAGTGCAGCCTGTTTATGAGTGGCCGATTTTCCTTGGCAACGTTCCAAGGCTTATCAGATTGCTTTATTTGATTACGGCTGTGAAACCCGATATAATGAAAATAAAGACACATTCAGATATTAGACATTAAATCATAATACAACAAGCAACTAGATTTGATGGACTTTTGTAATAGGTTTAGCCTACGTTTCAGCCAATGATATTCAGGTCTCTCTCTTGATCCTTTCCAAAAAGGGACAACTAACAGAAGCGACATAACATGTTCATAACCTGTTCATAACCTGTTCATAACCTGACTCCCATGTTGGGAATTTGTTTTACTTTCTGAATTGACTGGAATGTAAATGGAATTGACCCCAACCCTACATGGGAGTTTAAAAATGTTTTGGGGCACATACCGAATGTGAGTCGTTTTGGATAAAGGTGTCTGTTAAATGACCATGTGAAAATCATCCTTATTCCTGACCATGTTACCATGTGAAAATCATCCTTATTCCTGACCATGTTACCATGTGAATATCATCCTTATTCCTGACCATGTTACCATGTGAAAATCATCCTTATTCCTGACCATGTTACCATGTGAAAATCATCCTTATTCCTGACCATGTTACCATGTGAAAATCATCCTTATTCCTGACCATGTTACCATGTGAATATCATCCTTATTCCTGACCATGTTACCATGTGAATATCATCCTTATTCCTGACCATGTTACCATGTGAAAATCATCCTTATTCCTGACCATGTTACCATGTGAATATCATCCTTATTCCTGACCATGTTACCATGTGAAAATCATCCTTATTCCTGACCATGTTACCATGTGAAAATCATCCTTATTCCTGACCATGTTACCATGTGAATATCATCCTTATTCCTGACCATGTTACCATGTGAATATCATCCTTATTCCTGACCATGTTACCATGTGAAAATCATCCTTATTCCTGACCATGTTACCATTGAAAATCATCCTTATTCCTGACCATGTTACCATTGAAAGTCATCCTTATTCCTGACCATGTTACCATGTGAAAATCATCCTTATTCCTGACCATGTTACCATTGAAAATCATCCTTATTCCTGACCATGTTACCATGTGAAAATCATCCTTATTCCTGACCATGTTACCATGTGAAAATCATCCTTATTCCTTACCCAGGAACATCATGAGCGTGGTCTTGGCGAAGGCCACCAGGGTCATGGCCGCCATGACACTCAGTATCCCTATGAGTATGATGACGAGGTTGGGCACGCCGCAGCGAGAGAACACAGTCACGCCCACGAAGCTGGTCAGGAACACTGTCATGGACAGCGCAGAGCCGTAGCCAATCAGGATCTCGTTCCAGCACAGCGGCTGGTTGAGCTCGTACAGCGTGATCGTGGAGATCCCACCCACGTTGGCGAAGGAGAAGGAGGAGAAGAGGAGCAGGAGGAGAACCAGGAGGACGTTGCGCCTCCTGCTGGCCCCTGCAAACAGCTGGTAGACCCCGTAGGCCAGCTGACGCATGGCGGTGCGGCGCGGGGAGCCGTCCAGGGGGTCGTCTGGAGGTCGTTGGACCGTCTCCTCCAGGACGAAGACGGCGTAGACCAGGTTGACACACTGGAACAGAGCCGAGGTGAAGAAGGGCCAGTTGAAGCCTGCTGCTCGGAGGAAGTAGCCCGTAGAGAGAGAGGCCACTCCAGACAGCAGGCCGATCACCATGTCCACCCCGGCCATCCGCAGGGTCTTCTCCTGCCCGTCCTCGCACAGGTCAGCGATGTAGGAGAAACAGCCCCCCAGGAACGTCCCCGAGCCCCCGAACAGGGCGCTGACGAAGGAGGAGACGATGAGGAGGTAGAGGTCCAGCTCGAAGAAGGAGACGGACAGGAAGGACACCGTGTAAAACAGAGAGCCAATCAGAGGCAGGATGATGGTGATCTTGCGTCCACGCTGGTCGCTATAGGTGACGAGGATGAGGGTGGCGGCCAGGGAGGGGATCATGGAGAAGAGCTCGGTGTAGAGGGAGAAGAGAGATGCCGCCTTCTGAACCTCCTGGTGTAAACATAAATAACTATGTAAACAAACATGTAAACAACAACGCAAGGGCGGAGCTTGAAGTTGTTCATGTTACCTCGGCTGAAAACAACAAGACAATCAGTTAAACACACGAGGTAATTAAGTTATTAATGTTACCTCGGCTGAAAACAACAAGACAATCAGTTAAACACACGAGGTAATGAAGTTATTAATGTTACCTCGGCTGAAAACACAATCAGTGAAACACACGAGGTAATGAAGTTATTAATGTTACCTCGGCTGAAAACACAATCAGTTAAACACACGAGGTAATGAAGTTATTAATGTTACCTCGGCTGAAAACAACAAGACAATCAGTTAAACACACGAGGTAATGAAGTTATTAATGTTACCTCGGCTGAAAACACAATCAGTTAAACACACGAGGTAATGAAGTTATTAATGTTACCTCGGCTGAAAACAACAAGACAATCAGTTAAACACACGAGGTAATGAAGTTATTAATGTTACCTCGGCTGAAAACACAATCAGTTAAACACATGAGGTAATGAAGTTATTAACGTTACCTCGGCTGAAAACAACAAGACAATCAGTTAAACACACGAGGTAATGAAGTTATTAATGTTACCTCGGCTGAAAACCACAAGACAATCAGTTAAACACACGAGGTAATGAAGTTATTAATGTTACCTCGGCTGAAAACACAATCAGTTAAACACACGAGGTAATGAAGTTATTAATGTTACCTCGGCTGAAAACAACAAGACAATCAGTTAAACACACAAGGTAATGAAGTTATTAATGTTACCTCGGCTGAAAACACAATCAGTTAAACACACGAGGTAATGAAGTTATTAATGTTACCTCGGCTGAAAACACAATCAGTTAAACACACGAGGTAATGAAGTTATTAATTTTAACTCGGCTGAAAACACAATCAGTTAAACACACGAGGTAATGAAGTTATTAATGTTACCTCGGCTGAAAACACAATCCGTTAAACACACGAGGTAATGAAGTTATTAATGTTACCTCGGCTGAAAACAACAAGACAATCAGTTAAACACACGAGGTAATGAAGTTATTAATGTTACCTCGGCTGAAAACACAATCAGTTAAACACACGAGGTAACGAAGTTATTAATGTTACCTCGGCTGAAAACACAATCAGCTAAACACACGAGGTAATGAAGTTATTAATGTTACCTCGGCTGAAAACAACAAGACAATCAGTTAAACACACGAGGTAATGAAGTTATTAATGTTACCTCGGCTGAAAACAACAAGACAATCAGTTAAACACACAAGGTAATGAAGTTATTAATGTTACCTCGGCTGAAAACACAATCAGTTAAACACACGAGGTAATGAAGTTATTAATGTTACCTCGGCTGAAAACACAATCAGTTAAACACACGAGGTAATTAAGTTATTAATGTTACCTCGGCTGAAAACACAATCAGTTAAACACGAGGTAATGAAGTTATTAATTTTACCTCGGCTGAAAACACAATCAGTTAAACACACGAGGTAATGAAGTTATTAATGTTACCTCGGCTGAAAACACAATCAGTTAAACACACGAGGTAATGAAGTTATTAATGTTACCTCGGCTGAAAACAACAAGACAATCAGTTAAACACACGAGGTAATGAAGTTATTAATGTTACCTCGGCAGAAAACACAATCAGTTAAACACACGAGGTAATGAAGTTATTAATGTTACCTCAGCTGAAAACACAATCAGTTAAACACACGAGGTAATGAAGTTATTAATTTTACCTCGGCTGAAAACACAATCAGTTAAACACACGAGGTAATTAAGTTATTAATGTTACCTCGGCTGAAAACACAATCAGTTAAACACACAAGGTAATTAAGTTATTAATGTTACCTCAGCTGAAAACAACAAGACAATCAGTTAAACACATGAGGTAATGAAGTTATTAATGTTACCTCGGCTGAAAACACAATCAGTTAAACACACGAGGTAATGAAGTTATTAATGTTACCTCGGCTGAAAACAACAAGACAATCAGTTAAACACACGAGGTAATGAAGTTATTAATGTTACCTCGGCTGAAAACAACAAGACAATCAGTTAAACACACGAGGTAATGAAGTTATTAATGTTACCTCGGCTGAAAACACAATCAGTTAAACACACGAGGTAATGAAGTTATTAATGTTACCTCGGCTGAAAACACAATCAGTTAAACACACGAGGTAATGAAGTTATTAATGTTACCTCGGCTGAAAACACAATCAGTTAAACACACGAGGTAATGAAGTTATTAATTTTAACTCGGCTGAAAACACAATCAGTTAAACACACGAGGTAATTAAGTTATTAATGTTACCTCGGCTGAAAACACAATCAGTTAAACACACGAGGTAATGAAGTTATTAATGTTACCTCGGCTGAAAACAACAAGACAATCAGTTAAATACACGAGGTAATGAAGTTATTAATGTTACCTCGGCTGAAAACACAATCAGTTAAACACACGAGATAATGAAGTTATTAATGTTACCTCGGCTGAAAACACAATCAGTTAAACACATGAGGTAATGAAGTTATTAATTTTAACTCGGCTGAAAACACAATCAGTTAAACACACGAGGTAATGAAGTTATTAATGTTACCTCGGCTGAAAACACAATCCGTTAAACACACGAGGTAATGAAGTTATTAATGTTACCTCGGCTGAAAACAACAAGACAATCAGTTAAACACACGAGGTAATGAAGTTATTAATGTTACCTCGGCTGAAAACACAATCAGTTAAACACACGAGGTAACGAAGTTATTAATGTTACCTCGGCTGAAAACACAATCAGTTAAACACACGAGGTAATGAAGTTATTAATGTTACCTCGGCTGAAAACACAATCAGTTAAACACACGAGGTAATGAAGTTATTAATGTTACCTCGGCTGAAAACAACAAGACAATCAGTTAAACACACGAGGTAATTAAGTTATTAATGTTACCTCGGCTGAAAACAACAAGACAATCAGTTAAACACACGAGGTAATGAAGTTATTAATGTTACCTCGGCTGAAAACACAATCAGTTAAACACACGAGGTAATGAAGTTATTAATGTTACCTCGGCTGAAAACACAATCAGTTAAACACACGAGGTAATGAAGTTATTAATTTTACCTCGGCTGAAAACACAATCAGTTAAACACACGAGGTAATTAAGTTATTAATGTTACCTCGGCTGAAAACACAATCAGTTAAACACACGAGGTAATGAAGTTATTCATGTTACCTCGGCTGAAAACAACAAGACAATCAGTTAAACACACGAGGTAATGAAGTTATTAATGTTACCTCGGCTGAAAACACAATCAGTTAAACACACGAGGTAATGAATTTACTAATGTTACCTCGGCTGAAAACACAATCAGTTAAACACACGAGGTAATGAATTTATTAATGTTACCTCGGCTGAAAACACAATCAGTTAAACACACGAGGTAATGAATTTATTAATGTTACCTCGGCTGAAAACACAATCAGTTAAACACACGAGGTAATGAATTTATTAATGTTACCTCGGCTGAAAACACAATCAGTTAAACACACGAGGTAATGAATTTATTAATGTTACCTCGGCTGAAAACACAATCAGTTAAACACACGAGGTAATGAATTTATTAATGTTACCTCGGCTGAAAACACAATCAGTTAAACACACGAGGTAATGAATTTATTAATGTTACCTCGGCTGAAAATACAATCAGTTAAACACACGAGGTAATGAATTTATTAATGTTACCTCGGCTGAAAACACAATCAGTTAAACACACGAGGTAATGAATTTATTAATGTTACCTCGGCTGAAAACACAATCAGTTAAACACACGAGGTAATGAATTTATTAATGTTACCTCGGCTGAAAACACAATCAGTTAAACACACGAGGTAATGAAGTTATTAATGTTACCTCGGCTGAAAACAACAAGACAATCAGTTAAACACACGAGGTAATGAAGTTATTAATGTTACCTCGGCTGAAAACAACAAGACAATCAGTTAAATACACGAGGTAATGAAGTTATTAATGTTACCTCGGCTGAAAACACAATCAGTTAAACACACAAGGTAATTAAGTTATTAATGTTACCTCGGCTGAAAACAACAAGACAATCAGTTAAATACACGAGGTAATGAAGTTATTAATGTTACCTCGGCTGAAAACACAATCAGTTAAACACACGAGGTAATGAAGTTATTAATGTTACCTCGGCTGAAAACAACAAGACAATCAGTTAAACACACAAGGTAATGAAGTTATTAATGTTACCTCGGCTGAAAACAACAAGACAATCAGTTAAACACACGAGGTAATGAAGTTATTAATGTTACCTCGGCTGAAAACACAATCAGTTAAACACACGAGGTAATGAAGTTATTAATTTTACCTCGGCTGAAAACACAATCAGTTAAACACACGAGGTAATTAAGTTATTAATGTTACCTCGGCTGAAAACACAATCAGTTAAACACACAAGGTAATTAAGTTATTAATGTTACCTCGGCTGAAAACAACAAGACAATCAGTTAAACACATGAGGTAATGAAGTTATTAATGTTACCTCGGCTGAAAACACAATCAGTTAAACACACGAGGTAATGAAGTTATTAATGTTACCTCGGCTGAAAACAACAAGACAATCAGTTAAACACACGAGGTAATGAAGTTATTAATGTTACCTCGGCTGAAAACAACAAGACAATCAGTTAAACACACGAGGTAATGAAGTTATTAATGTTACCTCGGCTGAAAACACAATCAGTTAAACACACGAGGTAATGAAGTTATTAATGTTACCTCGGCTGAAAACACAATCAGTTAAACACACGAGGTAATGAAGTTATTCATGTTACCTCGGCTGAAAACAACAAGACAATCAGTTAAACACACGAGGTAATGAAGTTATTAATGTTACCTCGGCTGAAAACACAATCAGTTAAACACACGAGGTAATGAATTTACTAATGTTACCTCGGCTGAAAACACAATCAGTTAAACACACGAGGTAATGAATTTATTAATGTTACCTCGGCTGAAAACACAATCAGTTAAACACACGAGGTAATGAATTTATTAATGTTACCTCGGCTGAAAAAACAATCAGTTAAACACACGAGGTAATGAATTTATTAATGTTACCTCGGCTGAAAACACAATCAGTTAAACACACGAGGTAATGAATTTACTAATGTTACCTCGGCTGAAAACACAATCAGTTAAACACACGAGGTAATGAATTTATTAATGTTACCTCGGCTGAAAACACAATCAGTTAAACACACGAGGTAATGAATTTATTAATGTTACCTCGGCTGAAAACACAATCAGTTAAACACACGAGGTAATGAATTTATTAATGTTACCTCGGCTGAAAACACAATCAGTTAAACACACGAGGTAATGAATTTATTAATGTTACCTCGGCTGAAAACACAATCAGTTAAACACACGAGGTAATGAATTTATTAATGTTACCTCGGCTGAAAACACAATCAGTTAAACACACGAGGTAATGAATTTATTAATGTTACCTCGGCTGAAAATACAATCAGTTAAACACACGAGGTAATGAATTTATTAATGTTACCTCGGCTGAAAACACAATCAGTTAAACACACGAGGTAATGAATTTATTAATGTTACCTCGGCTGAAAACACAATCAGTTAAACACACGAGGTAATGAATTTATTAATGTTACCTCGGCTGAAAACACAATCAGTTAAACACACGAGGTAATGAAGTTATTAATGTTACCTCGGCTGAAAACAACAAGACAATCAGTTAAACACACGAGGTAATGAAGTTATTAATGTTACCTCGGCTGAAAACACAATCAGTTAAACACACGAGGTAATGAAGTTATTAATGTTACCTCGGCTGAAAACACAATCAGTTAAACACACAAGGTAATTAAGTTATTAATGTTACCTCGGCTGAAAACAACAAGACAATCAGTTAAATACACGAGGTAATGAAGTTATTAATGTTACCTCGGCTGAAAACACAATCAGTTAAACACACGAGGTAATTAAGTTATTAATGTTACCTCGGCTGAAAACAACAAGACAATCAGTTAAACACACAAGGTAATGAAGTTATTAATGTTACCTCGGCTGAAAACAACAAGACAATCAGTTAAACACACGAGGTAATGAAGTTATTAATGTTACCTCGGCTGAAAACACAATCAGTTAAACACACGAGGTAATGAAGTTATTAATTTTACCTCGGCTGAAAACACAATCAGTTAAACACACGAGGTAATTAAGTTATTAATGTTACCTCGGCTGAAAACACAATCAGTTAAACACACAAGGTAATTAAGTTATTAATGTTACCTCGGCTGAAAACAACAAGACAATCAGTTAAACACATGAGGTAATGAAGTTATTAATGTTACCTCGGCTGAAAACACAATCAGTTAAACACACGAGGTAATGAAGTTATTAATGTTACCTCGGCTGAAAACAACAAGACAATCAGTTAAACACACGAGGTAATGAAGTTATTAATGTTACCTCGGCTGAAAACAACAAGACAATCAGTTAAACACACGAGGTAATGAAGTTATTAATGTTACCTCGGCTGAAAACACAATCAGTTAAACACACGAGGTAATGAAGTTATTAATGTTACCTCGGCTGAAAACACAATCAGTTAAACACACGAGGTAATGAAGTTATTAATGTTACCTCGGCTGAAAACACAATCAGTTAAACACACGAGGTAATGAAGTTATTAATTTTACCTCGGCTGAAAACACAATCAGTTAAACACACGAGGTAATTAAGTTATTAATGTTACCTCGGCTGAAAACACAATCAGTTAAACACACGAGGTAATGAAGTTATTCATGTTACCTCGGCTGAAAACAACAAGACAATCAGTTAAACACACGAGGTAATGAAGTTATTAATGTTACCTCGGCTGAAAACACAATCAGTTAAACACACGAGGTAATGAATTTACTAATGTTACCTCGGCTGAAAACACAATCAGTTAAACACACGAGGTAATGAATTTATTAATGTTACCTCGGCTGAAAACACAATCAGTTAAACACACGAGGTAATGAATTTATTAATGTTACCTCGGCTGAAAAAACAATCAGTTAAACACACGAGGTAAAGAATTTATTAATGTTACCTCGGCTGAAAACACAATCAGTTAAACACACGAGGTAATGAATTTATTAATGTTACCTCGGCTGAAAACACAATCAGTTAAACACACGAGGTAATGAATTTATTAATGTTACCTCGGCTGAAAACACAATCAGTTAAACACACGAGGTAATGAAGTTATTAATGTTACCTCGGCTGAAAACAACAAGACAATCAGTTAAACACACGAGGTAATGAAGTTATTAATGTTACCTCGGCTGAAAACACAATCAGTTAAACACACGAGGTAATGAAGTTATTAATGTTACCTCGGCTGAAAACACAATCAGTTAAACACACGAGGTAATTAAGTTATTAATGTTACCTCGGCTGAAAACACAATCAGTTAAACACACGAGGTAATGAAGTTATTCATGTTACCTCGGCTGAAAACAACAAGACAATCAGTTAAACACACGAGGTAATGAAGTTATTAATGTTACCTCGGCTGAAAACACAATCAGTTAAACACACGAGGTAATGAATTTACTAATGTTACCTCGGCTGAAAACACAATCAGTTAAACACACGAGGTAATGAATTTATTAATGTTACCTCGGCTGAAAACACAATCAGTTAAACACACGAGGTAATGAATTTATTAATGTTACCTCGGCTGAAAACACAATCAGTTAAACACACGAGGTAATGAATTTATTAATGTTACCTCGGCTGAAAACACAATCAGTTAAACACACGAGGTAATGAATTTATTAATGTTACCTCGGCTGAAAACACAATCAGTTAAACACACGAGGTAATGAATTTATTAATGTTACCTCGGCTGAAAACACAATCAGTTAAACACACGAGGTAATGAATTTATTAATGTTACCTCGGCTGAAAACACAATCAGTTAAACACACGAGGTAATGAAGTTATTAATGTTACCTCGGCTGAAAACAACAAGACAATCAGTTAAACACACGAGGTAATGAAGTTATTAATGTTACCTCGGCTGAAAACACAATCAGTTAAACACACGAGGTAATGAAGTTATTAATGTTACCTCGGCTGAAAACACAATCAGTTAAACACACAAGGTAATTAAGTTATTAATGTTACCTCGGCTGAAAACAACAAGACAATCAGTTAAATACACGAGGTAATGAAGTTATTAATGTTACCTCGGCTGAAAACACAATCAGTTAAACACACGAGGTAATGAAGTTATTAATGTTACCTCGGCTGAAAACAACAAGACAATCAGTTAAACACACAAGGTAATGAAGTTATTAATGTTACCTCGGCTGAAAACAACAAGACAATCAGTTAAACACACGAGGTAATGAAGTTATTAATGTTACCTCGGCTGAAAACACAATCAGTTAAACACACGAGGTAATGAAGTTATTAATTTTACCTCGGCTGAAAACACAATCAGTTAAACACACGAGGTAATTAAGTTATTAATGTTACCTCGGCTGAAAAAACAATCAGTTAAACACACAAGGTAATTAAGTTATTAATGTTACCTCGGCTGAAAACAACAAGACAATCAGTTAAACACATGAGGTAATGAAGTTATTAATGTTACCTCGGCTGAAAACACAATCAGTTAAACACACGAGGTAATGAAGTTATTAATGTTACCTCGGCTGAAAACAACAAGACAATCAGTTAAACACACGAGGTAATGAAGTTATTAATGTTACCTCGCCTGAAAACAACAAGACAATCAGTTAAACACACGAGGTAATGAAGTTATTAATGTTACCTCGGCTGAAAACACAATCAGTTAAACACACGAGGTAATGAAGTTATTAATGTTACCTCGGCTGAAAACACAATCAGTTAAACACACGAGGTAATGAAGTTATTAATGTTACCTCGGCTGAAAACACAATCAGTTAAACACACGAGGTAATGAAGTTATTAATTTTACCTCGGCTGAAAACACAATCAGTTAAACACACGAGGTAATTAAGTTATTAATGTTACCTCGGCTGAAAACACAATCAGTTAAACACACGAGGTAATGAAGTTATTCATGTTACCTCGGCTGAAAACAACAAGACAATCAGTTAAACACACGAGGTAATGAAGTTATTAATGTTACCTCGGCTGAAAACACAATCAGTTAAACACACGAGGTAATGAATTTACTAATGTTACCTCGGCTGAAAACACAATCAGTTAAACACACGAGGTAATGAATTTATTAATGTTACCTCGGCTGAAAACACAATCAGTTAAACACACGAGGTAATGAAGTTATTAATGTTACCTCGGCTGAAAACACAATCAGTTAAACACACGAGGTAATGAAGTTATTAATGTTACCTCGGCTGAAAACAACAAGACAATCAGTTAAACACACGAGGTAATGAAGTTATTAATGTTACCTCGGCTGAAAACACAATCAGTTAAACACACGAGGTAATGAAGTTATTAATGTTACCTCGGCTGAAAACACAATCAGTTAAACACACAAGGTAATTAAGTTATTAATGTTACCTCGGCTGAAAACAACAAGACAATCAGTTAAATACACGAGGTAATGAAGTTATTAATGTTACCTCGGCTGAAAACACAATCAGTTAAACACACGAGGTAATGAAGTTATTAATGTTACCTCGGCTGAAAACAACAAGACAATCAGTTAAACACACAAGGTAATGAAGTTATTAATGTTACCTCGGCTGAAAACAACAAGACAATCAGTTAAACACACGAGGTAATGAAGTTATTACTGTTACCTCGGCTGAAAACACAATCAGTTAAACACACGAGGTAATGAAGTTATTAATTTTACCTCGGCTGAAAACACAATCAGTTAAACACACGAGGTAATTACGTTATTAATGTTACCTCGGCTGAAAACACAATCAGTTAAACACACAAGGTAATTAAGTTATTAATGTTACCTCGGCTGAAAACAACAAGACAATCAGTTAAACACATGAGGTAATGAAGTTATTAATGTTACCTCGGCTGAAAACACAATCAGTTAAAAACACGAGGTAATGAAGTTATTAATGTTACCTCGGCTGAAAACAACAAGACAATCAGTTAAACACACGAGGTAATGAAGTTATTAATGTTACCTCGGCTGAAAACAACAAGACAATCAGTTAAACACACGAGGTAATGAAGTTATTAATGTTACCTCGGCTGAAAACACAATCAGTTAAACACACGAGGTAATGAAGTTATTAATGTTACCTCGGCTGAAAACACAATCAGTTAAACACACGAGGTAATGAATTTATTAATGTTACCTCGGCTGAAAACACAATCAGTTAAACACACGAGGTAATGAAGTTATTAATTTTACCTCGGCTGAAAACACAATCAGTTAAACACACGAGGTAATTAAGTTATTAATGTTACCTCGGCTGAAAACACAATCAGTTAAACACACGAGGTAATGAAGTTATTCATGTTACCTCGGCTGAAAACAACAAGACAATCAGTTAAACACACGAGGTAATGAAGTTATTAATGTTACCTTGGCTGAAAACACAATCAGTTAAACACACGAGGTAATGAATTTACTAATGTTACCTCGGCTGAAAACACAATCAGTTAAACACACGAGGTAATGAATTTATTAATGTTACCTCGGCTGAAAACACAATCAGTTAAACACACGAGGTAATGAATTTATTAATGTTACCTCGGCTGAAAACACAATCAGTTAAACACACGAGGTAATGAATTTATTAATGTTACCTCGGCTGAAAACACAATC
The DNA here is from genome assembly GCF_964263955.1 of Coregonus lavaretus. Classification (NCBI taxonomy): domain Eukaryota; kingdom Metazoa; phylum Chordata; class Actinopteri; order Salmoniformes; family Salmonidae; genus Coregonus; species Coregonus lavaretus. The sequence continues at coordinate 111,531 of NW_028160816.1, forward strand.
AGTTAAACACACGAGGTAATGAATTTATTAATGTTACCTCGGCTGAAAACACAATCAGTTAAACACATGAGGTAATGAATTTATTAATGTTACCTCGGCTGAAAACACAATCAGTTAAACACACGAGGTAATGAATTTATTAATGTTACCTCGGATGAAAACACAATCAGTTAAACACACGAGGTAATGAATTTATTAATGTTACCTCGGCTGAAAACACAATCAGTTAAACACACGAGGTAATGAATTTATTAATGTTACCTCGGCTGAAAACACAATCAGTTAAACACACGAGGTAATGAATTTATTAATGTTACCTCGGCTGAAAACACAATCAGTTAAACACACGAGGTAATGAAGTTATTAATGTTACCTCGGCTGAAAACAACAACACAATCAGTTAAACACACGAGGTAATGAAGTTATTAATGTTACCTCGGCTGAAAACACAATCAGTTAAACACACGAGGTAATGAAGTTATTAATGTTACCTCGGCTGAAAACACAATCAGTTAAACACACAAGGTAATGAAGTTATTAATGTTACCTCGGCTGAAAACAACAAGACAATCAGTTAAACACACGAGGTAATGAAGTTATTAATGTTACCTCGGCTGAAAACAACAAGACAATCAGTTAAACACACGAGGTAATGAAGTTATTAATGTTACCTCGGCTGAAAACACAATCAGTTAAACACACGAGGTAATGAAGTTATTAATGTTACCTCGGCTGAAAACACAATCAGTTAAACACACGAGGTAATGAAGTTATTAATGTTACCTCGGCTGAAAACACAATCAGTTAAACACACGAGGTAATGAAGTTATTAATTTTACCTCGGCTGAAAACACAATCAGTTAAACACACGAGGTAATGAAGTTATTAATGTTACCTCGGCTGAAAACACAATCAGTTAAACACACGAGGTAATGAAGTTATTAATGTTACCTCGGCTGAAAACACAATCAGTTAAACACACGAGGTAATGAAGTTATTCATGTTACCTCGGCTGAAAACAACAAGACAATCAGTTAAACACACGAGGTAATGAAGTTATTAATGTTACCTCGGCTGAAAACACAATCAGTTAAACACACGAGGTAATGAATTTACTAATGTTACCTCGGCTGAAAACACAATCAGTTAAACACACGAGGTAATGAATTTATTAATGTTACCTCGGCTGAAAACACAATCAGTTAAACACACGAGGTAATGAAGTTATTAATGTTACCTCGGCTGAAAACAACAAGACAATCAGTTAAACACACGAGGTAATGAAGTTATTAATGTTACCTCGGCTGAAAACACAATCAGTTAAACACACGAGGTAATGAAGTTATTAATGTTACCTCGGCTGAAAACACAATCAGTTAAACACACAAGGTAATTAAGTTATTAACGTTACCTAAGCTGAAAACAACAAGACAATCAGTTAAACACACGAGGTAATGAAGTTATTAATGTTACCTCGGCTGAAAACACAATCAGTTAAACACACGAGGTAATGAAGTTATTAACGTTACCTCGGCTGAAAACAACAAGACAATCAGTTAAACACACGAGGTAATGAAGTTATTAACGTTACCTCGGCTGAAAACAACAAGACAATCAGTTAAACACACGAGGTAATGAAGTTATTAATGTTACCTCGGCTGAAAACACAATCAGTTAAACACACGAGGTAATGAAGTTATTAATGTTACCTCGGCTGAAAACAACAAGACAATCAGTTAAACACACGAGGTAATGAAGTTATTAATGTTACCTCGGCTGAAAACACAATCAGTTAAACACACGAGGTAATTAAGTTATTAATGTTACCTCGGCTGAAAACACAATCAGTTAAACACACGAGGTAATGAAGTTATTAATGTTACCTCGGCTGAAAACACAATCAGTTAAACACACGAGGTAATGAATTTACTAATGTTACCTCGGCTGAAAACACAATCAGTTAAACACACGAGGTAATGAATTTATTAATGTTACCTCGGCTGAAAACACAATCAGTTAAACACACGAGGTAATGAATTTATTAATGTTACCTCGGCTGAAAACACAATCAGTTAAACACACGAGGTAATGAATTTATTAATGTTACCTCGGCTGAAAACACAATCAGTTAAACACACGAGGTAATGAATTTATTAATGTTACCTCGGCTGAAAACACAATCAGTTAAACACACGAGGTAATGAAGTTATTAATGTTACCTCGGCTGAAAACAACAAGACAATCAGTTAAACACACGAGGTAATGAAGTTATTAATGTTACCTCGGCTGAAAACACAATCAGTTAAACACACGAGGTAATGAAGTTATTAATGTTACCTCGGCTGAAAACACAATCAGTTAAACACACAAGGTAATTAAGTTATTAACGTTACCTCGGCTGAAAACAACAAGACAATCAGTTAAACACACGAGGTAATGAAGTTATTAATGTTACCTCGGCTGAAAACACAATCAGTTAAACACACGAGGTAATGAAGTTATTAACGTTACCTCGGCTGAAAACAACAAGACAATCAGTTAAACACACGAGGTAATGAAGTTATTAACGTTACCTCGGCTGAAAACAACAAGACAATCAGTTAAACACACGAGGTAATGAAGTTATTAATGTTACCTCGGCTGAAAACACAATCAGTTAAACACACGAGGTAATGAAGTTATTAATGTTACCTCGGCTGAAAACAACAAGACAATCAGTTAAACACACGAGGTAATGAAGTTATTAATGTTACCTCGGCTGAAAACACAATCAGTTAAACACACGAGGTAATGAAGTTATTAATGTTACCTCGGCTGAAAACACAATCAGTTAAACACACGAGGTAATGAAGTTATTAATGTTACCTCGGCTGAAAACAACAAGACAATCAGTTAAACACACGAGGTAATGAAGTTATTAATGTTACCTCGGCTGAAAACACAATCAGTTAAACACACGAGGTAATGAAGTTATTAATGTTACCTCGGCTGAAAACACAATCAGTTAAACACACGAGGTAATGAATTTATTAATGTTACCTCGGCTGAAAACACAATCAGTTAAACACACGAGGTAATGAAGTTATTAATGTTACCTCGGCTGAAAACAACAAGACAATCAGTTAAACACACGAGGTAATGAAGTTATTAATGTTACCTCGGCTGAAAACACAATCAGTTAAACACACGAGGTAATGAAGTTATTAATGTTACCTCGGCTGAAAACACAATCAGTTAAACACACAAGGTAATTAAGTTATTAACGTTACCTCGGCTGAAAACAACAAGACAATCAGTTAAACACACGAGGTAATGAAGTTATTAATGTTACCTCGGCTGAAAACACAATCAGTTAAACACACGAGGTAATGAAGTTATTAACGTTACCTCGGCTGAAAACAACAAGACAATCAGTTAAACACACGAGGTAATGAAGTTATTAACGTTACCTCGGCTGAAAACAACAAGACAATCAGTTAAACACACGAGGTAATGAAGTTATTAATGTTACCTCGGCTGAAAACACAATCAGTTAAACACACGAGGTAATGAAGTTATTAATGTTACCTCGGCTGAAAACAACAAGACAATCAGTTAAACACACGAGGTAATGAAGTTATTAATGTTACCTCGGCTGAAAACACAATCAGTTAAACACACGAGGTAATGAAGTTATTAATGTTACCTCGGCTGAAAACACAATCAGTTAAACACACGAGGTAATGAATTTATTAATGTTACCTCGGCTGAAAACACAATCAGTTAAACACACGAGGTAATGAATTTATTAATGTTACCTCGGCTGAAAACACAATCAGTTAAACACACGAGGTAATGAATTTATTAATGTTACCTCGGCTGAAAACACAATCAGTTAAACACACGAGGTAATGAAGTTATTAATGTTACCTCGGCTGAAAACAACAAGACAATCAGTTAAACACACGAGGTAATGAAGTTATTAATGTTACCTCGGCTGAAAACACAATCAGTTAAACACACGAGGTAATGAAGTTATTAATGTTACCTCGGCTGAAAACACAATCAGTTAAACACACAAGGTAATTAAGTTATTAATGTTACCTCGGCTGAAAACAACAAGACAATCAGTTAAATACACGAGGTAATGAAGTTATTAATGTTACCTCGGCTGAAAACACAATCAGTTAAACACACGAGGTAATGAAGTTATTAATGTTACCTCGGCTGAAAACAACAAGACAATCAGTTAAACACACAAGGTAATGAAGTTATTAATGTTACCTCGGCTGAAAACAACAAGACAATCAGTTAAACACACGAGGTAATGAAGTTATTAATGTTACCTCGGCTGAAAACACAATCAGTTAAACACACGAGGTAATTAAGTTATTAATGTTACCTCGGCTGAAAACACAATCAGTTAAACACACGAGGTAATGAAGTTATTCATGTTACCTCGGCTGAAAACAACAAGACAATCAGTTAAACACACGAGGTAATGAAGTTATTAATGTTACCTCGGCTGAAAACACAATCAGTTAAACACACGAGGTAATGAATTTACTAATGTTACCTCGGCTGAAAACACAATCAGTTAAACACACGAGGTAATGAATTTATTAATGTTACCTCGGCTGAAAACACAATCAGTTAAACACACGAGGTAATGAATTTATTAATGTTACCTCGGCTGAAAACACAATCAGTTAAACACACGAGGTAATGAATTTATTAATGTTACCTCGGCTGAAAACACAATCAGTTAAACACACGAGGTAATGAATTTATTAATGTTACCTCGGCTGAAAACACAATCAGTTAAACACACGAGGTAATGAATTTATTAATGTTACCTCGGCTGAAAACACAATCAGTTAAACACACGAGGTAATGAATTTATTAATGTTACCTCGGCTGAAAACACAATCAGTTAAACACACGAGGTAATGAATTTATTAATGTTACCTCGGCTGAAAACACAATCAGTTAAACACACGAGGTAATGAATTTATTAATGTTACCTCGGCTGAAAACACAATCAGTTAAACACACGAGGTAATGAATTTATTAATGTTACCTCGGCTGAAAACACAATCAGTTAAACACACGAGGTAATGAAGTTATTAATGTTACCTCGGCTGAAAACAACAAGACAATCAGTTAAACACACGAGGTAATGAAGTTATTAATGTTACCTCGGCTGAAAACACAATCAGTTAAACACACAAGGTAATTAAGTTATTAATGTTACCTCGGCTGAAAACAACAAGACAATCAGTTAAATACACGAGGTAATGAAGTTATTAATGTTACCTCGGCTGAAAACACAATCAGTTAAACACACGAGGTAATGAAGTTATTAATGTTACCTCGGCTGAAAACAACAAGACAATCAGTTAAACACACAAGGTAATGAAGTTATTAATGTTACCTCGGCTGAAAACAACAAGACAATCAGTTAAACACACGAGGTAATGAAGTTATTAATGTTACCTCGGCTGAAAACACAATCAGTTAAACACACGAGGTAATGAAGTTATTAATTTTACCTCGGCTGAAAACACAATCAGTTAAACACACGAGGTAATTAAGTTATTAATGTTACCTCGGCTGAAAACACAATCAGTTAAACACACAAGGTAATTAAGTTATTAATGTTACCTCGGCTGAAAACAACAAGACAATCAGTTAAACACATGAGGTAATGAAGTTATTAATGTTACCTCGGCTGAAAACACAATCAGTTAAACACACGAGGTAATGAAGTTATTAATGTTACCTCGGCTGAAAACAACAAGACAATCAGTTAAACACACGAGGTAATGAAGTTATTAATGTTAACTCGGCTGAAAACAACAAGACAATCAGTTAAACACACGAGGTAATGAAGTTATTAATGTTACCTCGGCTGAAAACACAATCAGTTAAACACACGAGGTAATGAAGTTATTAATGTTACCTCGGCTGAAAACACAATCAGTTAAACACACGAGGTAATGAAGTTATTAATGTTACCTCGGCTGAAAACACAATCAGTTAAACACACGAGGTAATGAAGTTATTAATTTTACCTCGGCTGAAAACACAATCAGTTAAACACACAAGGTAATTAAGTTATTAATGTTACCTCGGCTGAAAACACAATCAGTTAAACACACGAGGTAATGAAGTTATTCATGTTACCTCGGCTGAAAACAACAAGACAATCAGTTAAACACACGAGGTAATGAAGTTATTAATGTTACCTCGGCTGAAAACACAATCAGTTAAACACACGAGGTAATGAATTTACTAATGTTACCTCGGCTGAAAACACAATCAGTTAAACACACGAGGTAATGAATTTATTAATGTTACCTCGGCTGAAAACACAATCAGTTAAACACACGAGGTAATGAATTTATTAATGTTACCTCGGCTGAAAACACAATCAGTTAAACACACGAGGTAATGAATTTATTAATGTTACCTCGGCTGAAAACACAATCAGTTAAACACACGAGGTAATGAATTTATTAATGTTACCTCGGCTGAAAACACAATCAGTTAAACACACGAGGTAATGAATTTATTAATGTTACCTCGGCTGAAAACACAATCAGTTAAACACACGAGGTAATGAATTTATTAATGTTACCTCGGCTGAAAACACAATCAGTTAAACACACGAGGTAATGAATTTATTAATGTTACCTCGGCTGAAAACACAATCAGTTAAACACACGAGGTAATGAATTTATTAATGTTACCTCGGCTGAAAACACAATCAGTTAAACACACGAGGTAATGAATTTATTAATGTTACCTCGGCTGAAAACACAATCAGTTAAACACACGAGGTAATGAAGTTATTAATGTTACCTCGGCTGAAAACAACAAGACAATCAGTTAAACACACGAGGTAATGAAGTTATTAATGTTACCTCGGCTGAAAACACAATCAGTTAAACACACGAGGTAATGAAGTTATTAATGTTACCTCGGCTGAAAACACAATCAGTTAAACACACAAGGTAATTAAGTTATTAATGTTACCTCGGCTGAAAACAACAAGACAATCAGTTAAACACACGAGGTAATGAAGTTATTAATGTTACCTCGGCTGAAAACACAATCAGTTAAACACACGAGGTAATGAAGTTATTAATGTTACCTCGGCTGAAAACACAATCAGTTAAACACACGAGGTAATGAAGTTATTAATGTTACCTCGGCTGAAAACACAATCAGTTAAACACACGAGGTAATGAAGTTATTAATTTTACCTCGGCTGAAAACACAATCAGTTAAACACACGAGGTAATGAAGTTATTAATGTTACCTCGGCTGAAAACACAATCAGTTAAACACACGAGGTAATGAAGTTATTCATGTTACCTCGGCTGAAAACAACAAGACAATCAGTTAAACACACGAGGTAATGAAGTTATTAATGTTACCTCGGCTGAAAACACAATCAGTTAAACACACGAGGTAATGAATTTACTAATGTTACCTCGGCTGAAAACACAATCAGTTAAACACACGAGGTAATGAATTTATTAATGTTACCTCGGCTGAAAACACAATCAGTTAAACACACGAGGTAATGAAGTTATTAATGTTACCTCGGCTGAAAACAACAAGACAATCAGTTAAACACACGAGGTAATGAAGTTATTAATGTTACCTCGGCTGAAAACACAATCAGTTAAACACACGAGGTAATGAAGTTATTAATGTTACCTCGGCTGAAAACACAATCAGTTAAACACACAAGGTAATTAAGTTATTAACGTTACCTCGGCTGAAAACAACAAGACAATCAGTTAAACACACGAGGTAATGAAGTTATTAATGTTACCTCGGCTGAAAACACAATCAGTTAAACACACGAGGTAATGAAGTTATTAACGTTACCTCGGCTGAAAACAACAAGACAATCAGTTAAACACACGAGGTAATGAAGTTATTAACGTTACCTCGGCTGAAAACAACAAGACAATCAGTTAAACACACGAGGTAATGAAGTTATTAATGTTACCTCGGCTGAAAACACAATCAGTTAAACACACGAGGTAATGAAGTTATTAATGTTACCTCGGCTGAAAACAACAAGACAATCAGTTAAACACACGAGGTAATGAAGTTATTAATGTTACCTCGGCTGAAAACACAATCAGTTAAACACACGAGGTAATTAAGTTATTAATGTTACCTCGGCTGAAAACACAATCAGTTAAACACACGAGGTAATGAAGTTATTAATGTTACCTCGGCTGAAAACACAATCAGTTAAACACACGAGGTAATGAATTTACTAATGTTACCTCGGCTGAAAACACAATCAGTTAAACACACGAGGTAATGAATTTATTAATGTTACCTCGGCTGAAAACACAATCAGTTAAACACACGAGGTAATGAATTTATTAATGTTACCTCGGCTGAAAACACAATCAGTTAAACACACGAGGTAATGAATTTATTAATGTTACCTCGGCTGAAAACACAATCAGTTAAACACACGAGGTAATGAATTTATTAATGTTACCTCGGCTGAAAACACAATCAGTTAAACACACGAGGTAATGAAGTTATTAACGTTACCTCGGCTGAAAACAACAAGACAATCAGTTAAACACACGAGGTAATGAAGTTATTAATGTTACCTCGGCTGAAAACACAATCAGTTAAACACACGAGGTAATGAAGTTATTAACGTTACCTCGGCTGAAAACAACAAGACAATCAGTTAAACACACGAGGTAATGAAGTTATTAACGTTACCTCGGCTGAAAACAACAAGACAATCAGTTAAACACACGAGGTAATGAAGTTATTAATGTTACCTCGGCTGAAAACACAATCAGTTAAACACACGAGGTAATGAAGTTATTAATGTTACCTCGGCTGAAAACAACACGACAATCAGTTAAACACACGAGGTAATGAAGTTATTAATGTTACCTCGGCTGAAAACACAATCAGTTAAACACACGAGGTAATGAAGTTATTAATGTTACCTCGGCTGAAAACACAATCAGTTAAACACACGAGGTAATGAAGTTATTAATGTTACCTCGGCTGAAAACAACAAGACAATCAGTTAAACACACGAGGTAATGAAGTTATTAATGTTACCTCGGCTGAAAACACAATCAGTTAAACACACGAGGTAATGAAGTTATTAATGTTACCTCGGCTGAAAACAACAAGACAATCAGTTAAACACACGAGGTAATGAAGTTATTAATGTTACCTCGGCTGAAAACACAATCAGTTAAACACACGAGGTAATGAATTTATTAATGTTACCTCGGCTGAAAACACAATCAGTTAAACACACGAGGTAATGAATAAGGTCACTGATCGATGGGGGGGTGAGAACACAGAAGGAACTGTAACATTCCACAGAACACACACTCTTCATCCACAGAGATTCATTGCAGACTGCATTATAATAGCCATCATGACAAAAAGAGGAAGTATAGAAAGTGAAAAGGAGAAATGTGGCGATGCTCTGCTCTGTTATCGGCCAATAGATAGCTCTACTGGGAAATAGAATGTTATTTATGTCAAGCAGGTTTCAAGCAGGAGGAAGCTAACCCTTGACTAAAACACAACAGGTGTAGGCTACAGGTGGTTCTGGCCTGTCAAATCGAGAACCAGCAGGCATCTCCTGAACAAGTAAGTAAGCCATCTTGCGTCTGTCTTCCGAAGGCCACTGACTGCACGGTGTCTTCAGACTAGACTAGACTAGCAGGCTCTGCTTAGCCAATCACTGACTGCAGGCTCTGCTTAGCCAACCACATCTCCTGGAGAAACCCTGTCTGCCCTAATGGCACCCTGGTCAATCTTAGTGCACTAAAAACGGGAATAGGGTGACATTTCAGGACACAGCATCAACCAGCCCCTGTCTGTCTCCTATCAGCCAGCCCCTGTCTGTCTCCTATCAACCAGCCCCTGTCTGTCTCCTATCAACCAGCCCCTGTCTGTCTCCTATCAACCAGCCCCTGTCTGTCTCCTGTCAACCAGCCCCTGTCTGTCTCCTATCAGCCAGCCCCTGTCTGTCTCCTATCAGCCAGCCCCTGTCTGTCTCCTATCAACCAGCCCCTGTCTGTCTCCTATCAGCCAGCCCCTGTCTGTCTCCTATCAGCCAGCCCCTGTCTGTCTCCTATCAGCCAGCCCCTGTCTGTCTCCTATCAGCCAGCCCCTGTCTGTCTCCTATCAACCAGCCCCTGTCTGTCTCCTGTCAGCCAGCCCCTGTCTGTCTCCTGTCAGCCAGCCCCTGTCTGTCTCCTGTCAGCCAGCCCCTGTCTGTCTCCTGTCAGCCAGCCCCTGTCTGTCTCCTATCAGCCAGCCCCTGTCTGTCTCCTGTCAGCCAGCCCCTGTCTGTCTCCTATCAGCCAGCCCCTGTCTGTCTCCTGTCAGCCAGCCCCTGTCTGTCTCCTATCAGCCAGCCCCTGTCTGTCTCCTATCAACCAGCCCCTGTCTGTCTCCTATCAGCCAGCCCCTGTCTGTCTCCTGTCAGCCAGCCCCTGTCTGTCTCCTATCAGCCAGCCCCTGTCTGTCTCCTATCAACCAGCCCCTGTCTGTCTCCTATCAGCCAGCCCCTGTCTGTCTCCTGTCAGCCAGCCCATGTCTGTCTCCTATCAGCCAGCCCCTGTCTGTCTCCTATCAGCCAGCCCCTGTCTGTCTCCTATCAACCAGCCCCTGTCTGTCTCCTATCAGCCAGCCCCTGTCTGTCTCCTATCAACCAGCCCCTGTCTGTCTCCTAGTTGTAACCAACTAGGGCTGTGGCGGTCACGAAATGTAATCAGCCGGTGATTGTCAAGCAAATAACATTCGATCTCACGGTAATTGACTGTTAATTAACAAACCCATTTAGCTTCTCCTGGCTTCCACGCATAGCCTACAAGCCACCGATGCAGACTTTTGGAACATCTACATTTAAAAAAGTCTAATAAATCCATGTAATATAGCCTACACCTTCACAATAAATCCATTATTTATTTTAGACAGGTCTAAAGAAACATGATATGAAGAAAATGTAGTCTATTTCAGAAGAACAGAATAGCGTACTCTGAGTTGTCCTTATGTTAGGTCCTGATCTGGCTATGCCATATGGCTGTGGGCTACACTAGTTCATTTAGCAGACAAGATTTGGTTAGAGTTCTGTAGCATTATTTTATAGAATGAAGAATATAATTGAACAAAGCTGAATAAAATAGAAAGGATATTTTCTCCAAACGGTTTGAGGAAGTGGCCACATGCGGCTATTCTGTGTTGAGCGGTTAACAAAGAAACAGGTCCTCCTTTATGCTTCATTTAGAGTTATTGATGTACAGTTGAAGTCGGAAGTTTACATACACTTAGGTTGGAGTCATTAAAACTCGTTTTTCAACCACTCCACAAATGTCTTGTTAACAAACTATAGTTTTGGCAAGTCGGTTAGGACATCTACTTTGTGCATGACACAAGTAATTTTTCCAACAATTGTTTACAGACAGATTATTTCACTTATAATTAACTGTATAACAATTCCAGTGGGTCAGAAGTTTACATACACTAAGTTGACTGTGACTTTAAACAGCTTGGAAAGTTCCAGAAAACTATGTCATGGCTTTAGAAACTTCTGATAGGCTAACTGACATCATTTGAGTCAATTGGAGGTGTACCTGTGGATGTATTTCAAGGCCTACCTTCAAACGCAGTGCCTCTTTGCTTCACATCATGGGAAAATCAAAAGAAATCAGCCAAGACCTCAGAAAGAAAATTGTAGACCTCCACAAGTCTGGTTCATCCTTGGGAGCAATTTCCAAATGCCTGAAGGTACCACGTTCATCTGTACAAACAATAGTACGCAAGTATAAACACCATGGGACCACGCAGCCGTCATACTGCTCAGGAAGGAGATGCGTTCTGTCTCCTAGAGATGAACGTACTTTGGTGCGAAAAGTGCAAATCAATCCCAGAACAACAGCAAAGGACCATGTGAAGATGCTGGAGGAAACAGGTACAAGTATCTATATCCACAGTAAAACGTGTCCTATATCGAAATAACCTGAAAGGCTGCTCAGCAAGGAAGAAGCCACTGCTCCAAAACCGCCATAAAAAAGCCAGACTACGGTTTGCAACTGCACATGGGGACAAAGATCGTACATTTTGGAGAAATGTCCTCTGGTCTGATGAAACAAAAATAGAACTGTTTGGCCATAATGACCATCGTTATGTTTGCAGGAAAAAGGGGGACGCTTGCAAGCCGAAGAACACCATCCAAACCGTGAAGCACGGGGGTGGCAGCATCATGCTGTGGGGGTGCTTTGATGCAGGAGGGACTGGTGAACTTCACAAAATAGATGGCATCATGAGGAAGGAAAATTATGTGGATATATTGAAGCAACATCTCAAGACATCAGTCAGGAAGTTAAAGCTTGGTCGCAAATGGGTCTTCCAAATGGACAATGACCCCAAGCATACTTCCAAAGTTGTGGCAAAATGGCTTAAGGACAACAAAGTCAAGGTATTGGAGTGGCCGTCACAAAGCCCTGACCTCAATCCTATAGAACATTTGTGGGCAGAACTGAAAAAGTGTGTGCGAGCAAGGAGGCCTACAAACCTGACTCAGTTACACCAGCTCTGTCAGGAGGAATGGGCCAAAATTCACCCAACTTATTGTGGGAAGCTTGTGGAAGGCTACCCGAAACGTTTGACCCAGGTTAAACAATTTAAAGGTAATGCTACCAAATACTAATTGAGTGTATGTAAACTTCTGACCCACTGGGAATGTGATGAAAGAAATAAAAGCTGAAATAAATCACTGTACTATTATTCTGACATTTTAAAATAAAGTGGTGATCCTAACTGACCTAAGACAGAATTTTTTTACTAGGATTAAATGTCAGGAATTGCGAAAAACTGAGTTTAAATGTATTTGGCTAAGGTGTACGTAGACTTCAACTGTAACTTTAGTTGTTCTACAAACGTTGGGCTATATGTTTTGATTTTTAATACATTGTAAGACTGCATGATGCGACTAATGATGATTTGAAAAAAAAGTCACTTGAAAGGCATGAGCTCTGCTTTGTTTTAAGCGCAGGCTGTACACACTTCATCTGTCTCTCATTCACAATTGGACAAGCACTTGTTAATGCCTCGAATTTCAAGGCGGCATTCCCCTTTGTGTGGCCGTAATGTACCCTAAAGAAATCCATGCCTTTTGCGGCCAGTGGCCGGTGTGCCCTTGGCCCGGAGTGCTGCACGCTCCGAAGCACCTGTCACTCACATGGCTCTCCATCAGGTGATCCGGTCTTTCTACAAGTGAAGAGAGACACATCGGGGACACAACCGCACGCGCCCTTATCCAATTCCGAGGTGCATATCAGCCAACAAGATGAGTAGGCCTAACGAACAGCAAAAGCACTAGCCTATGTCAATCTACTATCCCCCATAGTACAAAAGTCGACCTGTTCTATTCTGTGCGAGAAATAAATATTCCAAACATAGTCTGGGACAGTTGTGGGACGCAATAGATCCCAAATTAATACAACCACTAGCCAACCACTATAGACTGATCATTTCTTTGTCAGTGGGCAAACGTACAAAATCAGCAGGGGATCAAATACTTTTTTTCCTGACTGTATGTAGTTTTGTTGGTTAGGCCTATATAACCCCTATATGTAGTTTTCAGGGAAGGACAGTCCATGAGAGCAACATTACATTACTGTTTACATGACTAAAACCTATAGATCATTTGTATGGATGAATCCTTCCTTCGTTCTGTTGGTTGGGCGTTCCACAGTAACTAACCTCATGGTGGCTGCTGGTGTCGGAGGGATCGCAGCGTGAGGTGTTGTAACTAACCTCATGGTGGCTGCTGGTGTCGGAGGGATCGCAGCGTGAGGTGTTGTAACTAACCTCATGGTGGCTGCTGGTGTCGGAGGGATCGCAGCGTGAGGTGTTGTAACTAACCTCATGGTGGCTGCTGGTGTCGGAGGGATCGCAGCGTGAGCTGTTGTCAGAGACAGGGTAGGTTGTGTTGGTCATCTCCTGCCATAGCCTCCTGTAGACATACTGCTGTACCAGGGGGTAGATGAGGAAACTGGCGAAGGCATAGAAGGCAACCAGTGGCTCTACCAGGAATAACCCCTTCATTCTCCTCAGGGGAGAGTGGACACAAAAGGCAGATCCCTGGAAGACAAGGTAGGAGAGTTCAGTGGACAGAACAGATCCCTGGGAGGGGAGTGGACAGACAGATCCCTGGGAGGGGAGGGGACAGACAGATCCCTGGGAGGGGAGTGGACAGACAGATCCCTGGGAGGGGAGTGGACAGATCCCTGGGAGGGGAGTGGACAGACAGATCCCTGGGAGGGGAGTGGACAGACAGATCCCTGGGAGGGGAGTGGACAGACAGATCCCTGGGAGGGGATTGGACAGACAGATCCCTGGGAGGGGAGTGGACAGACAGATCCCTGGGAGGGGAGTGGACAGACAGATCCCTGGGAGGGGAGTGGACAGACAGATCCCTGGGAGGGGAGTGGACAGATCCCTGGGAGGGGAGTGGACAGACAGATCCCTGGGAGGGGAGTGGACAGATCCCTGGGAGGGGAGTGGACAGACAGATCCCTGGGAGGGGAGTGGACAGACAGATCCCTGGGAGGGGAGTGGACAGACAGATCCCTGGGAGGGGATGGACAGACAGATCCCTGGGAGGGGAGTGGACAGATCCCTGGGAGGGGAGTCGACAGATCCCTGGGAGGGGATGGACAGACAGATCCCTGGGAGGGGAGTGGACAGACAGATCCCTGGGAGACAAGGTAGGAGAGTTCAGTGGACAGAACAGATCCTTGAGAGGGGAGGTATTGAATGTATTTGGGTAAAACATAATACAACAAGATGTACATTGGATCCCCAGAGGATAGTTAAAAGCATTGGATCCCCAGAGGACAGTTAAAAGCATTGGATCCCCAGAGGATAGTTAAAAGCATTAATTAAAACATGTTTGCAAAGTGGTCCTTGAATCGAATGTATTGGGTTTTATACAGGGATAACCTGGACACGGGATGGAATGTAAACAGGTGAGCCAGAACAGTACGTAGCCCATTTATACTTCTGTTTTCATCATTGTGTCTTCAAACAACAGTATAGCACAGGGCTTCCCAGTCTCGGTCCTGGAGGGCTGAAACCGCTTCCGGGTTTTGTTTCTACCTGGTAGTTAATTGCACTGAATGAGTCCCTAATTAGAAGGATAGGATGAAAACCAGAAGTGTTTTGGCCCTCCAGGACGGAGACTGGGCATGGTGTGCCTGCTATAACTAAACTATTTTTAGTCACTTGGTTAGATATACCTGAAGAGAGAGAACCATACAGTAGAGAAATGGAACACACAGGAAAAGACTGTCAAGTCACACCAGCTGTGATGTGTAGTCAGACCAAGTCTAATGAGCCTACGGCTTGCTTTCTAAAGATAATGCATACGGCTAGACTCAGCCTGTATGCAAATAAAGAGAATGCCTGTGCCAAGAAGTTACAAGCATACTGTAGGCTACGGTCTGGATTAATACATAGAGATTGGAACGTCAGCCAAAATAGATTGAGGATTCTTGACAACAAGTATAGAAAAAAAAACATTGACATATTTTTTTTTATATATATATAAAAAATACCACATGTCAAAGTAGGTAGTCTTCTTCTTCCAAGTCTTACTCATAGTTTGTATTTATTATGGACCCCCCCCCTGCCAAGGCAGCAGCTGCTCTTCCTGGGGTTTATTATGGATCCCCCTGCCAAGGCAGCAGCTACTCTTCCTGGGGTTTATTATGGATCCCCCTGCCAAGGCAGCAGCTACTCTTCCTGGGGTTTATTATGGATCCCCATTAGTTCCTGCCAAGGCAGCAGCTACTCTTCCTGGGGTTTATTATGGATCCCCATTAGTTCCTGCCAAGGCAGCAGCTACTCTTCCTGGGGTTTATTATGGATCCCCATTAGTTCCTGCCAAGGCAGCAGCTACTCTTCCTGGGGTTTATTATGGATCCCCAGTAGTTCCTGCCAAGGCAGCAGCTACTCTTCCTGGGGTTTATTATGGATCCCCATTAGTTCCTGCCAAGGCAGCAGCTACTCTTCCTGGGGTTTATTATGGATCCCCATTACTTCCTGCCAAGGAAGCAGCTACTCTTCCTGGGGTTTATTATGGATCCCCATTAGTTCCTGCCAAGGCAGCAGCTACTCTTCCTGGGGTTTATTATGGATCCCCAGTAGTTCCTGCCAAGGCAGCAGCTACTCTTCCTGGGGTTTATTATGGATCCCCATTAGTTCCTGCCAAGGCAGCAGCTACTCTTCCTGGGGTTTATTATGGATCCCCATTAGTTCCTGCCAAGGCAGCAGCTACTCTTCCTGGGGTTTATTATGGATCCCCATTAGTTCCTGCCAAGGCAGCAGCTACTCTTCCTGGGGTTTATTATGGATCCCCATTAGTTCCTGCCAAGGCAGCAGCTACTCTTCCTGGGATTTATTATGGATCCCCAGTAGTTCCTGCCAAGGCAGCAGCTACTCTTCCTGGGGTTTATTATGGATCCCCATTAGTTCCTGCCAAGGCAGCAGCTACTCTTCCTGGGGTTTATTATGGATCCCCATTAGTTCCTGCCAAGGCAGCAGCTACTCTTCATAGGGTTTATTATGGATCCCCATTAGTTCCTGCCAAGGCAGCAGCTACTCTTCCTGGGGTTTATTATGGATCCCCATTAGTTCCTGCCAAGGCAGCAGCTACTCTTCCTGGGGTTTATTATGGATCCCCATTAGTTCCTGCCAAGGCAGCAGCTACTCTTCCTGGGGTTTATTATGGATCCCCATTAGTTCCTGCCAAGGCAGCAGCTACTTTTCCTGTGGTTTATTATGGATCCCCATTAGTTCCTGCCAAGGCAGCAGCTACTCTTCCTGGGGTTTATTATGGATCCCCATTAGTTCCTGCCAAGGCAGCAGCTACTCTTCCTGGGGTTTATTATGGATCCCCATTAGTTCCTGCCAAGGCAGCAGCTACTCTTCCTGGGGTTTATTATGGATCCCCATTAGTTCCTGCCAAGGCAGCAGCTACTCTTCCTGGGGTTTATTATGGATCCCCATTAGTTCCTGCCAAGGCAGCAGCTACTCTTCCTGGGGTTTATTATGGATCCCCATTAGTTCCTGCCAAGGCAGCAGCTACTCTTCCTGTGGTTTATTATGGAACCCCATTAGTTCCTGCCAAGGCAGCAACTACTCTTCCTGGGGTCCAAACACATTAAGGCACAGCACACACACACAAAAAAACTCCGAAATGAATCAGAACATCATATAACATCATTACACCACTACATATCTACAACACAAAATGTATAATACCACCATACAACAATATTACAATGTACGTGTGTGTAGAGTGCGTGTGCTAGCGTGTGCCCGTGTGTCTCTTCACAGTCTGCGTTGTTCCGTTTTTTTTTTTTTTTTAATCTGATTTTACTCCTTGCATGAGTTACCTGATGTGGAATAGAGTTCCACGTAATCATGGCTCGGTGTAGTACTGTGCGTTTCCCGGAGTCTGTTCTGGACTTGGGGACTGTAAAGATACCTCTGGTGGCATGTCTTGAGGGGTATGCATGTTTGTGTCCGAGTTGTGTGCTAGTCGTCTGAACGGACAGCTCAGCGCATTCAACATGTCAAGACCTCTAGTTCAGTTATGTGTCAATATTAGCTGACACAAACAATAGGAACTGATGAGACGTAGCCTGCTACGATAAAAGGTGAGCAAAGTGTAACCGTGCTCACTGACTGACCGAGATATTAGGATAAAGAACATGCATGATATCACTGGCAAAAATAGACAATTTCTCACCTTTTAGTTTGTCATTTGGTTTAGAGTAAGTATTTTAAAACGCCTTTCCCACTCGTCCTGGATGTTTAGACCATTTCTGCGGACATCTGTACAGTGTTTAGAGATCCACCACTTATAAAAGGTTTAACGTCCTGCGTCCCGCCCCTCTCGCCCTGTGATTGGATAACACTCAGGGGCGCGTCCCAGAGCAGCTGTCAGTCATTTGAAAGGACAGTGAGGGTCGTTCTCCATACAGCAGAACATTTAGTGACAGTCACTGATAGTCTTTTTCGTTTTTCTGTTTGTCTCCACATTGGTTACCTCAGACATCTAGTACTGTATTGGTATTACATCTGAATACATCCTCTGTAGCTCAGCTGGTAGAGCACGGCGCTTGTAACGCCAGGGTAGTGGGTTCGATCCCCGGGACCCCTCATACATAAAAATGTATGCACGCATGACTGTAAGTCGCTTTGGATAAAAGCGTCTGCTAAATGGCATATTATTATTATTTAACCAAAATATAACGTTCAAAGGGAAACTAATGTACCTGTATGGAATCTCCTGTTGAATTTGTTTATCTTGGTGTTGCTGTATTCACTTTTTCTCCTTCAGTTCACTCAGTTTTCCTTTATTTAAAATATCCATCACTTTATGTAAATGTGATTTAACGTTAACGTAAGAGAAGGTGTGTTGCTACGTCACGTTGGGGGAAATATTTAGTTATTATTGAGGTCGCCGGCAGTGGAGGAACGGTAATAGGTTTTAACAAATGTCATTTTTCTACGGTGTACCATTTAAAGCTGATGGATAAATACGAGGAAATAGTTCAACTAGATACCGTTCTTTAGCTGAGGATGTTGGCTACATAAGCTGTCACTAGCGAGAAGAACACTGCATTATTTTATATGCACCAATTTGCTAAATTCAACCAATTGATGTGAGCTGCTGATTGATAGCTTAGTTAAATCCATCCTGCTTGAATTCCCACCGCGCCTGGCTGTCATCTTCGTAATACTGCACTAGCCATCAACATCGATCTGTGGTGGGCACTGGAATAGGGAGAAGCTCCGCGTGTTGGGCCACGCATGGGCACTGGAATAGGGAGAAGCTCCGCGTGTTGGCCACGCATGGGCACTGGAATAGGGAGAAGCTCCGCGTGTTGGCCACGCATGGGCACTGGAATAGGGAGAAGCTCCGCGTGTTGGCCACGCATGGGCACTGGAACAGGGAGAAGCTCCGCGTGTTGGGCCACGCATGGGCACTGGAATAGGGAGAAGCTCCGCGTGTTGGGCCACGCATGGGCACTGGAATAGGGAGAAGCTCCGCGTGTTGGGCACGCATGGGCACTGGAATAGGGAGAAGCTCCGCGTGTTGGCCACGCATGGGCACTGGAATAGGGAGAAGCTCCGCGTGTTGGGCCACGCATGGGCACTGGAATAGGGAGAAGCTCCGCGTTTTGGCCACGCAGTTGATTAGGCTGGACACAAGAATTCCTGACTGACTCGATTGCTGTTGATCCTTCCTTACCGGCCTAGTGGTTGGTGACATCCAGGTATGTAGACCCTTCCTTCCCGGCCTACTTAGATCATAAAGCTGATTTCCTTTAGTCCTACAGGTAAGGGGGTTTACTGCCGTGTTTTACTATGCTGCTGTAAACTACAGGTAAGGGAGTTTACTGCCATGTTTAACTATGCTGCTGTAAACTACAGGTAAGGGGGTTTACTGCCATGTTTTACTATGCTGCTGTAAACTACAGGTAAGGTGTTTACTGCCATGTTTTACTATGCTGCTGTAAACTACAGGTAAGGGGGTTTACTGCCATGTTTTACTATGCTGCTGTAAACTACAGGTAAGGGGGTTTACTGCCATGTTTTACTATGCTGCTGTAAACTACAGGTAAGGGGGTTTACTGCCATGTTTTACTATGCTGCTGTAAACTACAGGTAAGGGGGTTTACTGCCATGTTTTACTATGCTGCTGTAAACTACAGGTAAGGGGGTTTACTGCCATGTTTTACTATGCTGCTGTAAACTACAGGTAAGGGGGTTTACTGCCATGTTTTACTATGCTGCTGTAAACTACAGGTAAGGGGGTTTACTGCCATGTTTTACTATGCTGCTGTAAACTACAGGTAAGAGGGTTTACTGCCATGTTTTACTATGCTGCTATAAACTACAGGTAAGGGGGTTTACTGCCATGTTTTACTAGCTGCTGTAAACTACAGGTAAGGGAGTTTACTGCCATGTTTTACTATGCTGCTGTAAACTACAGGTAAGGGAGTTTACTGCCATGTTTTACTATGCTGATGTAAACTACAGGTAAGGGGGTTTACTGCCATGTTTTACTATGCTGATGTAAACTACAGGTAAGGGGGTTTACTGCCATGTTTTACTATGCTGCTGTAAACTACAGGTAAGGGAGTTTACTGCCATGTTTTACTATGCTGCTATAAACTACAGGTAAGGGGGTTTACTGCCATGTTTTACTATGCTGCTATAAACTACAGGTAAGGGGGTTTACTGCCATGTTTTACTATCCTGCTGTAAACTACAGTTAGGGGGTTTACTGCCATGTTTTACTATGCTGCTATAAACTACAGGTAAGGGGGTTTACTGCCATGTTTTACTATGCTGCTGTAAACTACAGGTAAGGGGGTTTACTGCCATGTTTTACTATGCTGCTATTAATTACAGCTACGGGGGTTTACTGCCATGTTTTACTATGCTGCTGTAAACTACAGGTAAGGGGGTTTACTGCCATGTTTTACTATGCTGCTATAGATTACAGGTAAGGGGGTTTACTGCCATGTTTTACTATGCTGCTGTAAACTACAGGTAAGGGGGTTTACTGCCATGTTTTACTATGCTGCTGTAAACTACAGGTAAGGGGGTTTACTGCCATGTTTTACTATGCTGCTATTAATTACAGCTACGGGGGTTTACTGCCATGTTTTACTATGCTGCTGTAAACTACAGGTAAGGGGGTTTACTGCCATGTTTTACTATGCTGCTATAAATTACAGGTAAGGGGGTTTACTGCCATGTTTTACTATGCTGCTGTAAACTACAGGTAAGGGGGTTTACTGCCATGTTTTACTATGCTGCTGTAAACTACAGGTAAGGGGGTTTACTGCCATGTTTAACTATGCTGCTGTAATCTACAGGTAAGGGGGTTTACTGCCATGTTTTACTATGCTGCTGTAAACTACAGGTAAGGGGTTTACTGCCATGTTTTACTATGCTGCTATAAACTACAGGTAAGGGGGTTTACTGCCATGTTTTACTATGCTGCTGTAAACTACAGGTAAGGGGGTTTACTGCCATGTTTTACTATGCTGCTATAAACTACAGGTAAGGGGGTTTACTGCCATGTTTTACTATGCTGCTGTAAACTACAGGTAAGGGGGTTTACTGCCATGTTTTACTATGCTGATGTAAACTACAGGTAAGGGGGTTTACTGCCATGTTTTACTATGCTGCTGTAAACTACAGGTAAGGGGGTTTACTGCCATGTTTTACTATGCTGCTGTAAACTACAGGCAAGGGGGTTTACTGCCATGTTTTACTATGCTGCTGTAAACTACAGGTAAGGGGGTTTACTGCCATGTTTTACTATGCTGCTGTAAACTACAGGTAAGGGGGTTTACTGCCATGTTTTACTATGCTGCTGTAAACTACAGGTAAGGGGGTTTACTGCCATGTTTTACTATGCTGCTATAAACTACAGGTAAGGGGGTTTACTGCCATGTTTTACTATGCTGCTGTAAACTACAGGTAAGGGGGTTTACTGCCATGTTTTACTATGCTGATGTAAACTACAGGTAAGGGGGTTTACTGCCATGTTTTACTATGCTGCTGTAAACTACAGGTAAGGGGGTTTACTGCCATGTTTTACTATGCTGCTATAAACTACAGGTAAGGGGGTTTACTGCCATGTTTTACTATGCTGCTATAAACTACAGGTAAGGGGGTTTACTGCCATGTTTTACTATGCTGCTGTAAACTACAGGTAAGGGGGTTTACTGCCATGTTTTACTATGCTGCTATAAACTACAGGTAAGAGGGTTTACTGCCATGTTTTACTATGCTGCTATAAACTACAGGTAAGGGGGTTTACTGCCATGTTTTACTATGCTGCTGTAAACTACAGGTAAGGGGGTTTACTGCCATGTTTTACTATGCTGCTGTAAACTACAGGTAAGGGGGTTTACTGCCATGTTTTACTATGCTGCTGTAAACTACAGGTAAGGGGGTTTACTGCCATGTTTTACTATGCTGCTGTAAACTACAGGTAAGGGGGTTTACTGCCATGTTTTACTATGCTGCTGTAAACTACAGGTAAGGGGGTTTACTGCCATGTTTTACTATGCTGCTGTAAACTACAGGTAAGGGGGTTTACTGCCATGTTTTACTATGCTGCTGTAAACTACAGGTAAGGGGGTTTACTGCCATGTTTTACTATGCTGCTGTAAACTACAGGTAAGGGGGTTTACTGCCATGTTTTACTATGCTGCTATAAACTACAGGTAAGGGGGTTTACTGCCATGTTTTACTATGCTGCTGTAAACTACAGGTAAGGGGGTTTACTGCCATGTTTTACTATGCTGCTATAAACTACAGGTAAGGGGGTTTACTGCCATGTTTTACTATGCTGCTGTAAACTACAGGTAAGGGGGTTTACTGCCATGTTTTACTATGCTGCTGTAAACTACAGGTAAGGGGGTTTACTGCCATGTTTTACTATGCTGCTGTAAACTACAGGTAAGGGGGTTTACTGCCATGTTTTACTATGCTGCTGTAAACTACAGGTAAGGGGGTTTACTGCCATGTTTTACTATGCTGCTGTAAACTACAGGTAAGGGGGTTTACTGCCATGTTTTACTATGCTGCTGTAAACTACAGGTTAGGGGGTTTACTGCCATGTTTTACTATGCTGCTGTAAACTACAGGTAAGGGGGTTTACTGCCATGTTTTACTATGCTGCTGTAAACTACAGGTTAGGGGGTTTACTGCCATGTTTTAGTACAGTGGAAGCCAGGCAAGGATGATTGACTAAGAGAAAAGTGTAGTGTTTGGCCGGAGCAAGGAGTCTGGCTAGCCACAGTCTGTGTAGCCAGGCAAGCTATCTTTAAAGACACACAGTCCAGTTCATAATATTTAATGGTGCTAAAACACTACTAATTCCTTTATTTAGCCTACAATTTCCATGCCCCCACAGAAATGTAATTAACATCATTAAAAAATCCCCATCAAAATCGGTCTGTTTAAGCTAGAGATCTTTGTTTTTGTTGCATGGGCTGCGTCTCAATCTGCCGGATATCGCCCTTCCTCATCTGTTTGGCATTACAAGTTGTTTGGCATTACAAGTTGTTTGGCATTACAAGTTGTTTGGCATTACAAGTTGTTTGGCATTACAAGTTGTTTGGCATTACAAGAGAGCCATCATCCCATTTTCTCAGAGACATATTTTATGGTTTAGTCCTATAGTTTTATTGTCACGGAATCAGCCGAGGCTGCCCCTCCTCCTTGCTCGGGCAGGCTTCGGCGTTCGTCGTCCCCGGAGTACTTGCTGCCACCGATCTATTTTTCGGTGTTTGTCTAGTTTGTCCTGATTGTTTGCACCTGTGTCCCATTAGTGTTGATTGTATTCCCTTTATAAACCCCTGTCTCTCATTGGTTATTGTGTGTGATTGTTTTCCGTTAGGTCGGCAGTGCTGGTTGTATGTGTTATTTGTTCCTCCCTGTTTGGAGTTTTTGTTTTGTCCTTTCTTTACTGTGTTTAGTAAAGTATGTTCTGCCAGTAGTTCGTGTCCTGCGCTTGACTTCGTTTCCCGCATACACGTCACCTTGACAGAATCACACACCACTCATGGAGTCAGCAGGAGCGGCGGTGCCAGCTGGATCAATGGAGGAACGCGTCGAACACCAAGCGGCCATGATCCAGGCTCTCGGCACCGCCATGGAACAGGTGGTGAGCACTATTGGGCGATGGGAAAGAGAGGGTCTGCCTACACCTCCTCCAACGATACCACCACCATCGGCGATGCCCATCGCTTCACCTCCGGGGTCCAGTGGGATTCGGCTCTCGCTCCCGAGGGCTTATGATGGCACAGCGGCCGGGTGTCAGGGTTTCCTGCTCCAGGTTGAACTATACCTAGCAACCATCCACCCGGTGCCCTCGGGATACAAGAGCGTGTCCGCCCTCATCTCCTGTCTGTCCGGCAAGGCGCTGGAGTGGGCCAATGCCGAGTGGGGGGGAATAGACGCCGCTACTGTCAACTATGCAGAGTTCACCCGCCGCTTCAGGGCAGTATTCGATCATCCACCAGAGGGTAAAGTGGCGGGTGAGCGTCTATTCCACCTTAGACAGGGGAGGAGGAGCGCACAGGAGTTCGCGCTGGACTTCCGGATGCTGGCTGCCAACGTGGGATGGAATGAGAGGGCCCTCATCGACCACTACAGATGTAGCCTGAGGGAGGACGTTCGTCGGGAATTGGCCTGCAGGGACACCAACCTCAGCTTCGACCAACTGGTGGACATGTCAATTCGCCTGGATACCCTGTTGGCTACCCGCGGACGTCCGGATTCAGGGCCATCCATTCCATCCCCCAGCACTTCCGAGCCGACCCCTATGGAGCTCGGAGGTGCTGGTGCTAGGGAGACCAGGAGAGAGACCAGGAGGGAGGCCATCCCCTGCACCAACTGTGGCCGCAGAGGACACACTGCTGGTCGGTGCTGGGGAGGATCTCCTAGGAATCGAGGCAGTAGGCAGTGCACTGATGAGTCATTCCAGGTGAGTAGGCACCCAACTCACCCAGAGCTCTCTGTTGCGCATATGTGTATTAAAGTTGTGTTTCCCGAGGTTTATCCTCATTCCCAGCATAAGGCGCTAGTAGATTCAGGCGCAGCTGGGAATTTTATCGATCGCCAGTTCACCTATAAGTTAGGGATCCCTATTGTACCTGTTGATGTGCCCTTCCCTATCCATGCCCTAGATAGCCGCCCTTTGGGGTCAGGGTTGATTAGGGAGGTCACAGCGCCTCTCAGGATGAAAACGCAGGAGGGTCATGAGGAGATACTACGTTTGAATTTGATTGATTCTCCTGCATTTCCCGTGGTGTTGGGGCTTCCCTGGTTAACATCTCATGACCCCAACATTTCATGGCAACAGAGGGCTCTCAAGGGATGGTCTGATCAGTGTTTCGGCGGTGTGTAGATGTTTCCGTAGGGGCAACGACGGTGGAAAGCCCGAACCAAGTTCCCACCATGCACATTCCACCTGAGTATGCCGATTTGGCACTCACCTTCTGTAAAAAGAAGGCGACTCAATTACCACCTCATCGACAGGGGGATTGTGCGATAGACCTCCAAGTAGGCGCTGCGCTTCCGCGTAGTCATGTGTATCCTCTGTCTCAGGAGGAGACGGCGGCTATGGAGACATACGTCACCGAATCTCTGAGACAGGGATACATACGGCCGTCCACTTCCCCTGGGAACTGGGTGAAAGTGTTGTGGTCAGATGAGACCAAAATGGAGCTCTTTGGCATCAACTCAACTCGCCGTGTTTGGAGGAGGAGGAATGCTGCCTATGACCCCAAGGACACCATCCCCACCGTCAAACATGGAGGTGGAAACATTATGCTTTGGGAGTGTTTTTCTGCTAAGGGGACAGGACAACTTCACTGCATCAAAGGGATGATGGACGGGGCCATGTACCGTCAAATCTTGGGTGAGAACCTTCCCTCAGCCAGGGCATTGAAAATGGGTCGTGGATGGGTATTCCTGTATGACAATGACCCAAAACACACGGCCAAGGCAACAAAGGAGTGGCTCAAGAAGAAGCACATTAAGGTCCTGGAGTGGCCTAGCCAGTCTCCAGACCTTAATCACATAGAAAATATGTGGAGGGAGCTGAAGTTTCGAGTTGCCAAACGTCAGCCTCGAAACCTTAATGACTTGGAGAAGATCTGCAAAGAGGAGTGGGACAAAATCCCTCCTGAGATGTGTGCAAACCTGGTGGCCAACTACAAGAAACATCTGACCTCTGTGATTGCCAACAAGGGTTTTGCCACCAAGTACTAAGTCATGTTTTGCAGAGGAGTCAAATACTTATTTCCCTCTGTCACGATCGTCGTTAGATGAAGCGGACCAAGGCGCAGCGTGATATGCGTACATTCTTTATTTACGTACTTAACACATGATCAAAACAAAACAACAAACGATACGTGAAGTCCTGGGTTGAACACGAACCTTCCGGAACAAGATCCCACAATAAACAGTGCCAAACAGGCTGCCTAAGTATGGTCCCCAATCAGAGACAACAAGCTACAGCTGCCTCTGATTGGGAACCACCCTGGCCAACATAGAAATACACGAACTAGAACAAAACATAGAAAAGAACACATAGAAAATCCACACCCTGGCTCAACATATAAGAGTCCCCAGAGCCAGGGCGTGACACCCTCATTAAAATGCTAATCAATTTATAACATTTTTGACATGCATTTTTCTGGATTTTTTTGTTGTTATTCTGTCTCTCACTGTTCAAATAAACCTACCATTAAAATGATAGACTGATCATGTCTTTGTCAGTGGGCAAACGTACAAATTCAGCAGGGGATCAAATACTTTTTTTCCCTCACTGTACATGTTTCAAGCAGACCACCATAGTCCCTGTGCCCAAGAAAGCGAAGGTAACTTGCCTAAATGACTACCGCCCCGTAGCACTCACGTCAGTAGCCATGAAGTGCTTTGAATGGCTGCTCATGGCTCACATCAACACCATCATCCCGGAAACCCTAGACCCACTCCAATTCGCATACCGCCCCAACACATCAAATCAAATCAAATGTTATTGGCCACATATGCCGAATACAACAGGTGCAGACATTACAGTGAAATGCTTACTTACAGCCCTTAACCAACAGTGCATTTATTTTTAATAAAAAAGTAAAATAAAACAACAACAAAATAGTGTTGAGAAAAAAAGAACAGAAGTAAAATAAAATAACAGTAGGGAGGCTATATATACAGGGGGGTACCGGTGCAGAGTCAATGTGCGGGGGCACCGGCTAGTTGAGGTAGTTGAAGTAATATGTCTCCTGAGTGGCGCAGTGGTCTAAGGCACTGCATCGCAGTGCTAGCTGTGCCACTAGAGATCCTGGTTCGAATCCAGGCTCTGTCGTAGCCGGCCGTGACCGGGAGACCCATGGGGCGGCGTGCAATTGGTCCAGGGTAGGGGAGGGAATGGCCGGCAGGGATGTAGCTCAGTTGATAGAGCATGGCGTTTGCAACGCCAGGGTTGTGGGTTCAATTCCCACAGGGGGTATGAAAAAAATAAATAATAATGTAAGTTGCTCTGGATAAGAGTGTCTGCTAAATGATGTAAATGTATATTTACATGTGTGTAGAGTTAAAGTGACTATGCATAAATAATTAACAGAGTAGCAGCAGCATAAAAAGATTGGGTGGGGGGGCAGTGCAAATAGTCTGGGTAGCCATTTTATTAGATGTTCAGGAGTCTTATGGCTTGGCGGTAGAAGCTGTTGAGAAGTCTCTTGGACCTAGACTTGGCACTCCGGTACCGCTTGCCGTGCAGTAGCAGAGAGAACAGTCTATGACTAGGGTGGCTGGAGTCTTTGACAATTTTGAGGGCCTTACGCACTACCCTCAGTAGTGCCTTGCGGTCGGAGGCCAAGCAGTTGCCATACCAGGCGGTGATGCAACCAGTCAGGATGCTCTCGATGGTGCAGCTGTAGAATTTTTTTAGGATCTGAGGACCCATGCCAAATCTTTTCAGTCTCCTGAGGGGGAATAGGCTTTGTCTTGCCCTCTTCACGACTGTCTTGGTGTGTTTGGACCATGATAGTTCGTTGGTGATGTGGACACCAAGGAACTTGAAGCTCTCAACCTGTTCCACTACAGCCCCGTCGATGAGAATGGGGGCGTGCTCAGTCCTCTTTTTTTTTCCTGTAGTCCACAATCATCTCCTTTGTCTTGGTCACGTTGAGGGAGAGGTTGTTATCCTGGCACCACACAGATCTACAGATGACGCAATCTCAATCGCACTCCACACTGCCCTTTCCCACCTGGACAAGAGGAACACCTACATGAGAATGCTGTTCATTGACTACAGCTCAGCGTTCAACACCATAGTGCCCACAAAGCTCATCACTAAGCTAAGGACCCTGGACTAAACACCTCCCTCTGCAACTGGATCCTGGACTTCCTGACGGGCCGCCCCCAGGTGGTGAGGGTAGGCAACAACACATCTGCCACGCTGATCCTCAACACGGGGGCCCCTCAGGGGTGCGTGCTTAAGTCCTGTCCTGTACTCCCTGTTCACCCACGACTGCGTGGCCAAGCACGACTCCAACACCATCATTAAGTTTGCTGACGACACAACGGTGGTAGGCCTGATCACCGACAACGATGAGACAGCCTATAGGGAGGAGATCAGAGACCTCGGTACCGGTACCCCCTGTATATAGCCTCATTATTGTTATTTTATAGTGTTTTTTTGTTTTGTTTTTTACTTTAGTTTATTTAGTAAATATTTTCTTAACTCTATTTTCTTAAATCTGCATTGTTGGTTAAGGGCTTGTAAGTAAGCATTTCACGGTAAGGTCTACACCTGTTGTATTCCGTGCATGTGACAAATCAAATTTGATTAGATTTTTTGGCGGTAATGCAACATTTATTGTATGCCACCCGCCGTTAAACCTCATCGAAGAAGAACCGTATCCCATCTAGTCAAAACCCTTGACAGGATGTCATGAAACGACGGTTTCTTTTTTATTTTTAGGCGGGCCGCATGACGTATTTCCTGTATTGTCTGTCTGTATGCAACCCGCCAAGGTTCGAAAAAAAATGTCGGGGAGAAGAGCACATCGCCAAGATACCAACATGACATTTGAGGTCGTCGTCAACGATGGAGCTTATGCTGACTCTACCATCGATAAGGACAACTCTAAACAAGGGACGTTAGAAGACGACGATAGCGACGCACCGGTTGTCTTTCTCTGCGGGAGTTGCAAGCTGCCTGTCGGTGACTCGCTGTCCTGGGCTGGGAGTGAGGACGAACAAAATCAAATACTGCTGAAACGTAAGTTGCTAGGTAACTAACTAGCTAGCTCTGTCCTAGCTAGCTAACTACGCGCTACCGATGCTACATTTACATTGGATAGTATGACAACTTTGGTTGTGTCAGAATGAAATGCAATACTAGGGTGTATTCGTTAGTGGGCACCTTAGCAAAAAACAATTAGCAACAGATAACGTTTAGCAAAACGAGAACAAGAGTTTCTTATTGGGCAAATTCAATAAGGTCCCTCACCGTTTCGGCCTGCTTGCTTCCGTTTGGGCGTAGTGAATAAACCCCTAGTTGGTAGCTAACTAGATAACGTTAGTGCTAAGTATGTAACTCCAGGGGAAGTCTGTTCGTGGGATCATACCAGCTCCTTGTCATGTTTGCTTTGACAACGAGCAGTAGAATTGAGAAGCACCTCGCTGCAACGGCTGTTGGCTGGCCCGCCAGGTTTTCATTTACGGAGGCTTTCCAGATGGGCGAAGCGAGGTTCAAATCAAATAGTATTTGTGAAATGTACATTTATTTACATTTTAGTCATTTAGCAGAGCGACTTACAATTAGTGCATTCATCTTAAGATGGCTAGGTGGGACAACACATCACAATCGTATCAAGTACATTTTTCCCTCAACAAAGTACAGTGCCTTGCAAAAGTATTCAGCCCCCTTGGCGTTTTTCCTATTTTGTTGCATTACAACCTGTAATTTTAAATGGATTTTTATTTGGATTTCATGTAATGGACATACACAAAATAGTCCAAGTTGGTGAAGTGAAATGAAAAAAATAACTTGTTAAAAAAAAATCTTTAAAAAAAATAACGGAAAAATGGTGCGTGCATTAGTATTCACCCCTTTGCTATGAAGCCGAATACAACAGGTGTAGACTTTACGGTGAAATGCTTACTTAGGAGCCCTTAACCAACAATGCAGAGTGCAAGATGCAGACATCGCTCCGACATTGCCTGGTTACTAAAATTCTAATAGTTTGCCTAATTTCAGTTTGTGACAAAACGAGCAAGTATAGTGTATAGAATCGTTGTACCATCTAAACCACTGTGAAATATATTTTCCTTAATAAAAAATATTGTCTTTTCAGCTGTTTGAAACTTGTGTACAAAACCCAACGTAAAAGATGCAAAAACGAAAGTTAAGCACGGGAAGCATAGAAATAGTGCACATAGCACACATCTACCGCGTCTTAGACTTGCTTTTAATGACGAATCTATAACTCACATTTCTATGTGAATTTGGTGGTTCGCTCAAAAAGTTACATATTGCAGCTCAGTGGGTTCGCCTGGGCATGTTCAGGTATCAGCCTACTGTGACACACACAGAACACAACGATGGAGCGTTTACACAAATATTAGTGTCTTAGTTCTATTGCAGGATTCTGAATTAGCCACATTAACTATGAATGTTCAATACACAAAGTAGGTTGACTGGTGAGCTAATGTGGTTAAATTTCACAGTGGTTTCAGAGTCCTGCAATAGAGCTAAGACCCTAATATATTTTTTAAACGCTACATAGTTGTGTTCTGTGGGTGTCACTGAGTACGCTGATAACCCTTTTCATGGGTGCACAATCCATAAGTAAGGCTGTACGGTTCATAAAAGTATGCCCCCAATGCAGCTTTACAAAAATCAAAATCAAATCAAATTGTATTTGTCACGTGCGCTGAATACAACAGGTGTAGACCTTACTGTGAAATGCTTACTTACAAGCCCTTAACAAACAATCTAGTTTGAAGAAAAATAAGAGTTACGAAAAAATATTTACTAAATAAACTAAAGTAAAAAATAAAAAAAGAGCAACAATAAAATAACAATAACGAGGCTATATACAGGGGGTACCGGTACCGAGTCAATGTGCGGGTGTACAGGTTAGTCCAGGTAATAACGAGGCTATATACAAGGGGTACCGGTACCGAGTCAATGTGCGGGGGTACAGGTTAGTCAAGGTAATTGAGGTAATATGTACAGTACCAGTCAAAAGTTTGGAGACACCTATTCATTCCAGGGTTTTTCTTTATTTTTAAATTTTTTTACATTGTAGAATAATAGTGAAGGCATCAAAACTATGAAAGAACACATGGAATCATGTAGTAACCAAAAAAGTGTTAAACAAATCAAAATATATTTTACATTTTAGATTCTTCAAAGTAGCCACCCTTTGGCTTAATGACATCTTTGCACACTCTTGGCATTCTCTCAACCAGCTTCATGAGGTAATTGAAATGCATTCCAGGTGACTACCTCATGAAGCTGGTTGAGATAATGCCAAGAGTGTGAAAAGCTGCCATCAAGGCAAAGGGTGGCTACTTTGAAGAATATAAAATATATTTTGATT
Organism: Coregonus lavaretus; assembly: GCF_964263955.1. Classification (NCBI taxonomy): domain Eukaryota; kingdom Metazoa; phylum Chordata; class Actinopteri; order Salmoniformes; family Salmonidae; genus Coregonus; species Coregonus lavaretus. The sequence goes on from NW_028160816.1 coordinate 142,772, forward strand.
TGTTTAACACTTTTTTGGGGTAACTACATGATTCCATGTGTTATTTCATCGTTTTGATGTCTTCACTATTATTCTACAATGTAGAAAATAGTAAAAAATATAGAAAAACCCTTGAATGAGTAGGTGTGTCCAAACTTTTGACTGGTAGTGTATCTGTTTGGTCTTCTTGCGGTCAATTTGCAGTCTGCAAATTATTTGTCATTATGTTCCGGCCCCCTGACCGTCCACTCAACAACAAAAAAACGGCCCACGGCTGAATCTAGTTGATGAATCTAGTTGATGATCCCTACGCTACGTAGTGTATATGAATTGACACTAGTCTCGCACGCAAAGTTGGAGCCGTTTTGTGATTTCAGCTTAAGCATGCATAAAAAGCAGTCAACAGAAATGATGATAAACGTGTGGTGGGCCGACTCTCCCTGTTCCATGTGCCACAGCGAGGGGTACTTGATGGAATTGGCAAGAGCAGAAACACATCTGGGATCAGGCTAAAGTCTTAAGGACAAGACAGATTGATTTCCAAGCACATAGCTAGCTAATAAGATAACGTCCCCCCCATTTCCCAAAGAGTCATTTCACACCAAGACAGTCGTGAAGAGGGCACGACAAAGCCTATTCCCCCTCAGGAGACTGAAAAGATTTGGCAATGGGTCCTCAGATCCTTAAGTTCTACAGCTGCACCATCGAGAGCATCCTGACTGGTTGCATCACCGCCTGGTATGGCAACTGCTCGGCCTCCGACCGCAAGGCACTACAGAGGGTAGTGCGTACGGCCCAGTACATCACTGGGGCCAAGCTTGCTGCCATCCAGGACCTCTATACCAGGCGGTGTCAGAGGAAGGCCCTAAAAATGGTCAAAGACTCCAGCCACCCTAGTCATAGACAGTTCTCTCTGCTACTGCACTGCAAGCGGTACCGGAGCGCCAAGTCTAGGTCCAAAAGGCTTCTCAACAGCTTCTACCCCCAAGCCATAAGACTCCTGAACAGCTAATCATGGCTACCCGGACTATTTGCATTATTTGTAACTTATTTTTACTCTTATTTTTTTACTTAACACTTATTTTTTCTTTCTTAAAACTGCATTGTTGGTTAAGGGCTTGTAAGTAAGCATTTCACTGTAAGGTTGTATTTGGCGCATTTGGTAAATAAAATGTGATTTGATTTGACTGAACAATTCCCTCTGTTTTTTATTGCAGGTGTCAGTGACAATGTTTTGGTTGGCAAAGAAACTCACTTCTCCGGTACTTGTAAGAAGGAACTCGGTTGGTAAGTCAAAGAGAGAGTGTGTGTCTGTCTAGCTAGCTGCTAATGACCTCTGCCAAGTTCCTCAATGTTTACCTTCATTGTCATAGACAGAATGTTCCTATTAATCGAATCTATGTTTACCCAGAAGTAAAGTCTCGCGTAATTTGGTCAGCTGTGTGTTCACACGTGTTAGAAATTGAGAGTTCTGGCAAAAACGAAGTCTCTACCCTCGCAAAAGGAAACTCTCAGCCAAAGCCCCAATTTTTTTCAGCTGAAAGACGATGCCCAGAGCTTACCCGTGATGTTGCACAATGATTTAAGTCAAGTCATCGTTTTAGTCAAAGTATGATTATATTTGGGCTTGAAACAGGGAAGTTGAACTTCAATCTGTGCTGTGTGTTTCATGATGAAATGATGTACATTTTATATCTGACTGTGTCTTGCGAGGGATGGCTTTAGTTAATTTGGAACAGGGCTTTCCAACTCTGTTCCTGGAAAGCTACCCTCCTGTAGGTTTTCACTCCAACCACAGTTAACTAACCTGATTCAGATTATCAACCAGCTAATTATAAGAATCCGGTGTGCTAGATTAGGGTTGGAGTTAAAACCCAAAGGATGGAAGCTCTCCAGGAACAGGGTTGGAGTTAACCAAAGGATGGAAGCTCTCCAGGAACAGGGTTGGAGTTAACCAAAGGATGGAAGCTCTCCAGGAACAGGGTTGGAGTTAACCAAAGGATGGAAGCTCTCCAGGAACAGGGTTGGAGTTAAAACCAAAGGATGGAAGCTCTCCAGGAACAGGGTTGGAGTTAAAACCAAAGGATGGAAGCTCTCCAGGAACAGGGTTGGAGTTAACCAAAGGATGGAAGCTCTCCAGGAACAGGGTTGGAGTTAACCAAAGGATGGAAGCTCTCCAGGAACAGGGTTGGAGTTAAAACCAAAGGATGGAAGCTCTCCAGGAACAGGGTTGGAGTTAAAACCAAAGGATGGAAGCTCTCCAGGAACAGGGTTGGAGTTAACCAAAGGATGGAAGCTCTCCAGGAACAGGGTTGGAGTTAAAACCAAAGGATGGAAGCTCTCCAGGAACAGGGTTGGAGTTAACCAAAGGATGGAAGCTCTCCAGGAACAGGGTTGGAGTTAAAACCAAAGGATGGAAGCTCTCCAGGAACAGGGTTGTAGTTAACCAAAGGATGGAAGCTCTCCAGGAACAGGGTTGGAGTTAACCAAAGGATGGAAGCTCTCCAGGAACAGGGTTGGAGTTAACCAAAGGATGGAAGCTCTCCAGGAACAGGGTTGGAGTTAACCAAAGGATGGAAGCTCTCCAGGAACAGGGTTGGAGTTAACTAAAGGATGGAAGCTCTCCAGGAACAGGATTGGAGTTAACCAAAGGATGGAAGCTCTCCAGGAACAGGGTTGGAGTTAACCAAAGGATGGAAGCTCTCCAGGAACAGGGTTGGAGTTAACTAAAGGATGGAAGCTCTCCAGGAACAGGGTTGGAGTTAACCAAAGGATGGAAGCTCTCCAGGAACAGGGTTGGAGTTAAAACCAAAGGATGGAAGCTCTCCAGGAACAGGGTTGGAGTTAACCAAAGGATGGAAGCTCTCCAGGAACAGGGTTGGAGTTAACCAAAGGATGGAAGCTCTCCAGGAACAGGGTTGGAGTTAAAACCAAAGGATGGAAGCTCTCCAGGAACAGGGTTGGAGTTAACCAAAGGATGGAAGCTCTCCAGGAACAGGGTTGGAGTTAAAACCAAAGGATGGAAGCTCTCCAGGAACAGGGTTGGAGTTAACCAAAGGATGGAAGCTCTCCAGGATTGGAGAGCCCTGATTTAGAACCACCTACAAAACATGTACAGTGCATTCGGAAAGTATTCAGACCCCCTGACTTTTTCCATTTTTTGTTACGTTACAGCCTTATTCTTAAAAAATGTTTTAATCCCCTCATCAATCTACACACAATACCCCATAATGACAAAGCAAAAACAGGTTTTTAGACATTTTTGCAAATGTATATAAAACAAACCTGGGACATTTACATAAGCATTCAGACCCTTTACTCAGTACTTTGTTGAAGCACCTTTGGCAGCGATTACAGCCTCGAGTCTTCTTGGGTTTGACGCTACAAGCTTGGCACACCTGTATTTGGGGAATTCTTCTCTGCAGATCCTCTCAAGCTCTGTCAGGTTGGATGGGGAGCATCGCTGCACATCTATTTTCAGGTCTCTCCAGAGAAGTCCGGGCTCTGGCTGGGCCACTCAAGGACATTGAGACTTGTCCCGATGCCACTCCTGCATTGTCTACGCTGTGTGCCTAGAGTCGTTGTCCTTTTGGAAGGTGAACCTTCGCCCCATTCTGAGGTTCTGAGAGATCTGCAGCAGGTTTCCATCAAGGATTGGTATTGCTATTTTATTAGGATCCCAATTAGCTGTTGCAAAAGCAGCAGCTACTCTTCCTGGGGTCCACACAGAACATGAAACATTACATAATACAGAGCATTAATAGACAAGAACAGCTCAAGGACAGAACTACATAATTTTTTTTAAAGGCACACGTAGCGTACATATCAGTACATACACACAAACTATCTAGGTCAAACAGGGGAGAGGCGTTGTGCCGTGAGGTGTTGCTTTATCTGTTTTTTTAAACCAGGTTTGCTGTTTATTTGAGCAATATGAGATGGAACGGAGTTCCATGCAATAATGGCTCTATATAATACTGTACGCTTTCTTGAATTTGTTCTGGATTTGGGGACTGTGAAAAGACCCCTGGTGGCATGTCTGGTGGGGTAAGTGTGTGTGTCAGAGCTGTGTGTAAGTTGACTATGCAAACAACTTGGGATTTTCAACACATTCTTGTTTCTTATAAAAAAAAAGTAATGCAGTCAGTCTCTTCTGTTACAGCCTGATAGTCCTCCTGACCTGTTGTTATTCCCCTGTTACAGCCTGAAAGTCCTCCTGACCTGTTGTTATTCCCCTGTTACAGCCTGATAGTCCTCCTGACCTGTTGTTATTCCCCTGTTACAGCCTGATAGTCCTCCTGACCTGTTGTTATTCCCCTGTTACAGCCTGATAGTCCTCCTGACCTGTTGTTATTCCCCTGTTACAGCCTGATAGTCCTCCTGACCTGTTGTTATTCCCCTGTTACAGCCTGATAGTCCTCCTGACCTGTTGTTATTCCCCTGTTACAGCCTGATAGTCCTCCTGACCTGTTGTTATTCCCCTGTTACAGCCTGATAGTCCTCCTGACCTGTTGTTATTCCCCTGTTACAGCCTGATAGTCCTCCTGACCTGTTGTTATTCCCCTGTTACAGCCTGATAGTCCTCCTGACCTGCTGTTATTCCCCTGTTACAGCCTGATAGTCCTCCTGACCTGTTGTTATTCCCCTGTTACAGCCTGATAGTCCTCCTGACCTGTTGTTATTCCCCTGTTACAGCCTGATAGTCCACCTGACCTGTTGTGGCTGCAGCTCTCTGCTAGGCATGGTCTACATCTCCACACCCAGGAAACTGGACTACATCCGGTCCCTGTTCTGCCTCAATGTGGCTGCCATAGAGAGGTGAGCCATGTAGCGATATGGGTCTGACCAGGACTTGAACCAGAAAGTTAGGTTTGCTTTAGCTAGTCCAACCAGACCTCTTGGTTGAGGTTGTAGTATCGTTACATTATCTCTCAATTCAATGGGGCTTTATTGGCATGGGAAACATGTTTATGCTTCTACACCTGCATTACTAGCTGTTTGGGGTTTTAGGCTGGGTTTCTGTACAGCACTTCGAGATATTAGCTGATGTAAGAAGGGCTATATAAAATAAAATTGATTGATTGATGTTTATATTGCCAAAGCAAGTGAATTTAACATCAACAAAATTCTTAGAATTGAACAGTAAATGTTTCACTCACAAAGGTTTTAAAATGATCTCCTTTTCAAGTTTGATATTATCAGTTATGTACAGTGTTTTAGTAGTGTGTAAATAGTGGGGAAGATAAATAAACAGGTACATATTGGGGGTATTTACAATGTTTGTTCTTCACTGGTTGCCGTGGCAACGGGCCCCAAATCTTGCTGCTGTGATTGCACACTGGTATTTCACCTAACCGATATGGGAGTTTTATCAATGTTTAATTTGTTTTCAAATTATTTGTAGGTCTGTGTGATCTGTGGGAAATATGTATCTCTAGTGTTGTCTCACACTCAGACACCCTCACGCAGCGTTTTTCTCTGACACTAAAGATGCAAAATCACGTTGCTAGTAACAGCCCTGCTAAAATATTTTACATGGATCACAAGACAATGGTTTGGGAAACTTTTAAAATGAATCTATAAATGTTTATTCTGCTTTATAAATTATTTAGATTGAATCTAAAATCATTCTGTGGTCCATGCAGCTATGTCCTGGGGTCTTCCAGGCAGCAGGTGGCAGCAGTGAGCCCCAGGCAGCAGCCAGTCACCCTGGAGTACAGACAGGCTGTAGAGCAACAACTGGATGAGGTAACCCTAACACTCCTTCTATTGTGGGTGCGTCCCAAATGGTAACCTATTCCCAATTTAGTGCACTACTTTAGACCCGGTCTCTATCATGTATATTTCATGAAGGTATCACTTGCAATGATCTCATGGGAGTAGATTGTCAGAGTGAATTTACAAACACTCCTGTGTGGTCCCTGTTCAGTCACTACACTATACAGTCCCTGTTCAGTCACTACACTATACAGTCCCTGTTCAGTCACTACACTATACATTTACATTTTAGTCATTTAGCAGACGCTCTTATCCAGAGCGACTTACAGTTAGTGAATACATATTTTTTTTTTTTTTTTTTTTTTCTTTTTTTTTTTATACTGGCCCCCCGTGGGAATCGAACCCACAACCCTGGCGTTGCAAACGCCATGCTCTATCAACTGAGCTACATCCCTGCCGGCCATTCCCTCCCCTACCCTGGACGACGCTGGGCCAATTGTGCGCCGTCCATGAGTCTCCCGGTCGCGGCCGGCTGCGACAGAGCCTGGATTCGAACCAGGATCTCTAGTGGCACAGTTAGCACTCTAGTGGCACAGCTATACAGTCCCTGTTCAGTCACTACACAGTCCCTGTTCAGTCACTACACTATACAGTCCCTGTTCAGTCACTACACAGTCCCTGTTCAGTCACTACACTATACAGTCCCTGTTCAGTCACTACACAGTCCCTGTTCAGTCACTACACTATACAGTCCCTGTTCAGTCACTACACTATACAGTCCCTGTTCAGTCACTATGCAGTCCCTGTTCAGTCACTACACTATACAGTCCCTGTTCAGTCACGACACTATACAGTCCCTGTTCAGTCACTATACAGTCCCTGTTCAGTCACTACACTATACAGTCCCTGTTCAGTCACGACACTATACCGTCCCTGTTCAGTCACGACACTATACCGTCCCTGTTCAGTCACGACACTATACCGTCCCTGTTCAGTCACGACACTATACCGTCCCTGTTCAGTCACTATACAGTCCCTGTTCAGTCACTATACAGTCCCTGTTCAGTCACTATACAGTCCCTGTTCAGTCACTACACTATACAGTCCCTGTTCAGTCACTACACTATACAGTCCCTGTTCAGTCACTACACTATACAGTCCCTGTTCAGTCACGACACTATACCGTCCCTGTTCAGTCACGACACTATACAGTCCCTGTTCAGTCACGACACTATACAGTCCCTGTTCAGTCACGACACTATACAGTCCCTGTTCAGTCACTACACAGTCCCTGTTCAGTCACTACACAGTCCCTGTTCAGTCACTACACAGTCCCTGTTCAGTCACTACACAGTCCCTGTTCAGTCACGACACTATACAGTCCCTGTTCAGTCACGACACTATACAGTCCCTGTTCAGTTACTACACTATACAGTCCCTGTTCAGTCACTACACTATACAGTCCCTGTTCAGTCACTACACTATACAGTCCCTGTTCAGTCACTACACTATACAGTCCCTGTTCAGTCACTACACTATACAGTCCCTGTTCAGTCACTACACTATACAGTCCCTGTTCAGTCACGACACTATACAGTCCCTGTTCAGTCACGACACTATACAGTCCCTGTTCAGTCACTATACAGTCCCTGTTCAGTCACTATACAGTCCCTGTTCAGTCACTATACAGTCCCTGTTCAGTCACTACACAGTCCCTGTTCAGTCACTACACAGTCCCTGTTCAGTCACTACACAGTCCCTGTTCAGTCACTACACAGTCCCTGTTCAGTCACTACACAGTCCCTGTTCAGTCACTACACAGTCCCTGTTCAGTCACGACACTATACAGTCCCTGTTCAGTCACGACACTATACAGTCCCTGTTCAGTCACGACACTATACAGTCCCTGTTCAGTCACTACACTATACAGTCCCTGTTCAGTCACTATGCAGTCCCTGTTCAGTCACTACACTATACAGTCCCTGTTCAGTCACGACACTATACAGTCCCTGTTCAGTCACTATACAGTCCGTTCAGTCACTACACTATACAGTCCCTGTTCAGTCACGACACTATACCGTCCCTGTTCAGTCACGACACTATACCGTCCCTGTTCAGTCACGACACTATACCGTCCCTGTTCAGTCACGACACTATACCGTCCCTGTTCAGTCACTATACAGTCCCTGTTCAGTCACTATACAGTCCCTGTTCAGTCACTATACAGTCCCTGTTCAGTCACTATACAGTCCCTGTTCAGTCACTACACTATACAGTCCCTGTTCAGTCACTACACTATACAGTCCCTGTTCAGTCACTACACTATACAGTCCCTGTTCAGTCACGACACTATACCGTCCCTGTTCAGTCACGACACTATACCGTCCCTGTTCAGTCACGACACTATACAGTCCCTGTTCAGTCACTATACAGTCCCTGTTCAGTCACTACACAGTCCCTGTTCAGTCACTACACAGTCCCTGTTCAGTCACTACACAGTCCCTGTTCAGTCACTACACAGTCCCTGTTCAGTCACTACACAGTCCCTGTTCAGTCACGACACTATACAGTCCCTGTTCAGTCACGACACTATACAGTCCCTGTTCAGTTACTACACTATACAGTCCCTGTTCAGTCACTACACTATACAGTCCCTGTTCAGTCACTACACTATACAGTCCCTGTTCAGTCACTACACTATACAGTCCCTGTTCAGTCACTACACTATACAGTCCCTGTTCAGTCACTACACTATACAGTCCCTGTTCAGTCACGACACTATACAGTCCCTGTTCAGTCATGACACTATACAGTCCCTGTTCAGTCACTATACAGTCCCTGTTCAGTCACTACACAGTCCCTGTTCAGTCACTACACAGTCCCTGTTCAGTCACTACACAGTCCCTGTTCAGTCACTACACAGTCCCTGTTCAGTCACTACACAGTCCCTGTTCAGTCACTACACAGTCCCTGTTCAGTCACTACACAGTCCCTGTTCAGTCACTACACAGTCCCTGTTCAGTCACGACACTATACAGTCCCTGTTCAGTCACGACACTATACAGTCCCTGTTCAGTCACGACACTATACAGTCCCTGTTCAGTCACGACACTATACAGTCCCTGTTCAGTCACTACACTATACAGTCCCTGTTCAGTCACTACACTATACAGTCCCTGTTCAGTCACTATACAGTCCCTGTTCAGTCACTATACAGTCCCTGTTCAGGCACTATACAGTCCCTGTTCAGTCACTATACAGTCCCTGTTCAGTCACTATACAGTCCCTGTTCAGTCACTATACAGTCCCTGTTCAGTCACTATACAGTCCCTGTTCAGTCACTATACAGTCCCTGTTCAGTCACTACACTATACAGTCCCTGTTCAGTCACTACACTATACAGTCCCTGTTCAGTCACTACACTATACAGTCCCTGTTCAGTCACTACACTATACAGTCCCTGTTCAGTCACTACACTATACAGTCCCTGTTCAGTCACTACACTATACAGTCCCTGTTCAGTCACGACACTATACAGTCCCTGTTCAGTCACGACACTATACAGTCCCTGTTCAGTCACTATACAGTCCCTGTTCAGTCACTACACAGTCCCTGTTCAGTCACTATACAGTCCCTGTTCAGTCACTATACAGTCCCTGTTCAGTCACTACACTATACAGTCCCTGTTCAGTCACTATACAGTCCCTGTTCAGTCACTACACTATACAGTCCCTGTTCAGTCACTACACTATACAGTCCATGTTCAGTCACTATACAGTCCATGTTCAGTCACTACACTATACAGTCCCTGTTCAGTCACTACACTATACAGTCCCTGTTCAGTCACTACACTATACAGTCCCTGTTCAGTCACTACACTATACAGTCCCTGTTCAGTCACTACACTATACAGTCCCTGTTCAGTCACGACACTATACAGTCCCTGTTCAGTCACGACACTATACAGTCCCTGTTCAGTCACGACACTATACAGTCCCTGTTCAGTCACTACACTATACAGTCCCTGTTCAGTCACTACACTATACAGTCCCTGTTCAGTCACTACACTATACAGTCCCTGTTCAGTCACTACACTATACAGTCCCTGTTCAGTCACTACACTATACAGTCCCTGTTCAGTCACTATACAGTCCCTGTTCAGTCACTATACAGTCCCTGTTCAGTCACTACACTATACAGTCCCTGTTCAGTCACTACACTATACAGTCCCTGTTCAGTCACGACACTATACAGTCCCTGTTCAGTCACGACACTATACAGTCCCTGTTCAGTCACGACACTATACAGTCCCTGTTCAGTCACGACACTATACAGTCCCTGTTCAGTCACGACACTATACAGTCCCTGTTCAGTCACGACACTATACAGTCCCTGTTCAGTCACGACACTATACAGTCCCTGTTCAGTCACGACACTATACAGTCCCTGTTCAGTCACGACACTATACAGTCCCTGTTCAGTCACGACACTATACAGTCCCTGTTCAGTCACGACACTATACAGTCCCTGTTCAGTCACGACACTATACAGTCCCTGTTCAGTCACTATACAGTCCCTGTTCAGTCACTACACTATACAGTCCCTGTTCAGTCACTACACTATACAGTCCCTGTTCAGTCACTACACTATACAGTCCCTGTTCAGTCACTACACTATACAGTCCCTGTTCAGTCACTACACTACACAGTCCCTGTTCAGTCACTACACTATACAGTCCCTGTTCAGTCACTACACTATACAGTCCCTGTTGAGTCACTACACTATACAGTCCCTGTTCAGTCACTATACAGTCCCTGTTCAGTCACTATACAGTCCCTGTTCAGTCACTACACTATACAGTCCCTGTTCAGTCACTACACTATACAGTCCCTGTTCAGTCACTACACTATACAGTCCCTGTTCAGTCACTACACTATACAGTCCCTGTTCAGTCACGACACTACACAGTCCCTGTTCAGTCACTACACTATACAGTCCCTGTTCAGTCACGACACTATACAGTCCCTGTTCAGTCACTACACTATACAGTCCCTGTTCAGTCACTACACTATACAGTCCCTGTTCAGTCACTACACTATACAGTCCCTGTTCAGTCACTACACTATACAGTCCCTGTTCAGTCACTACACTATACAGTCCCTGTTCAGTCACGACACTATACAGTCCCTGTTCAGTCACGACACAGTCCCTGTTCAGTCACTACACTATACAGTCCCTGTTCAGTCACTATACAGTCCCTGTTCAGTCACTACACTATACAGTCCCTGTTCAGTCACGACACTATACAGTCCCTGTTCAGTCACTATACAGTCCCTGTTCAGTCACTACACTATACAGTCCCTGTTCAGTCACTACACTATACAGTCCCTGTTAGTAATTGATAAAGAGCCTTAGGCTGTGTCCCAAATGGAACCTTTTTCCCTATTTAGTGCGTTACTTTTGACCTGGGCCCACCCCTCTTTAATAAAGTCATATCATGCCATACATTTATAGATTTAAGTAATACTTCATATCAAAGTTGTGCCCCAATGATGAGGGAGATGGTGTCAGGTAAATAACAGTCTGCTGGGCCAACTCCTCAAACTAGGCCTTCGTTAGCCAATACGTAAAGACCGGGAGAAACTCCTGGCACATAGGCATTGGCTATAATCGGCTTAATCTACGAACCAATCATCTCCCACAGCATCTTCCTCCTCACCTTCCCCATGCTTCGCAGTCGTGTGATTCGCTAAAATGAAATGACAAATACTTTACTCAGTAGGCCACTCCCATAGAATTCTGTGGTCACTCCCAGTAATTGTTGATATCCCAAACTGGAGACGAGGTTATTGACAAGCAAAGCATTGGCATGAGAATGATGGAGAAGGAGTTGGCATGATGGCACACTGGCATGATGACATGATGGCTACTTCATTACCTCCTTAGTACCTGGATTTGTCTTGAGTAAAACAAACACTAGGTGGCATTGTTGCTCAGGAATGCCAGTCAGACAAATTGAATAGATTGAATATGCAGACAGTATCTCTAAGTATTGTTCAAAGCCTTCCCCAGAGGTTGTGTTGAGACACTGACCCCATCACCCTGGTCGCCCTAGGAACACCCTGAGACACTGACCCTATCACCCTGGTCGCCCTAGAAACACCCTGAGAGACTGACCCCATCACCCTGGTCGCCCTAGAAACACCCTGAGACACTGACCCTATCACCCTGGTCGCCCTAGGAACGCCCTGAGACACTGACCCTATCACCCTGGTTGCCCTAGAAACACCCTGAGACACTGACCCTATCACCCTGGTCGCCATAGGAACGCCCTGAGACACTGACCCCATCACCCTGGTTGCCCTAGGAACGCCCTGAGACACTGACCCTGTCACCCTGGTTGCCCTAGAAACATCCTGAGACACTGACCCCATCACCCTGGTTGCCTCTACGCCCCCTCGTCGTGATTGGTCAACAGTAGGGATTCTTCAATAAAGTCTGTCATTCAACGAGAACTTGTTTTCATGCACTTTTATTCATAGATAAATACTGCACCAAATTGCGTGACTAAGATCTCTTCTGCAAACACTTCAATGAATGACTGATTTATAGTATCTTAGATTAATTCTGACTGTTTTTGAGGAAGTGTATACTGGCTACATCATCTCAAAATGGACAAACGGTACTATTGCCGCTTTTTCAAGCGAAGGTGTTTTAATGCAAGCACACTCGTTGGACTGAACTGAAGCATGCTGAGATTAGTTTTTAAATGTACTCTGTCTGAGAGGCAGAGAAAGACTTAACGACTTCTCATCCTCTCCCTCCCTTCTCTCACCCCTCTCTCCTCTCCCCCTTCCCCCCTCTCTCCTCTCTCCCTTCCCCCCTCTCTCCTCTCCCCCCCCACCTCTCCTCTCCTCTCCCCTCTAGATTAAGGCGGTGACTCTGTCTATGGGGCAGAGGTTGTTGGTTCTGGAGGCTGACCTGCAGAGTAAAAGTCAAATGTGATGATGATGCATCTTGACAGTGATGGACCACACTATGCCATGGGGGGGCCCGGCCCGGTGGGGTCTCATATACCCACAGGACTAAGGATCTCAACCCCCTGACCCTTCAACCCTCACTCCTCACCCCGTCCCCATTGTTAGTTCTGATAGGGTACAAACAGCCACAAGCTGTTTGTTTCACAAGGGTTAAACACCTCAAGCACCTCATATGGCACCATATTCCCTATATAGTGCACTACTTTAGACCAGAGAATGGCACCATATTCCCTATATAGTGCACTACTTTTGACAAAAGCCCTATTGAAATAGGGTGCCATTTGTGATGAAGCCATTGTTCCCTCCAAACTGTTTGTGGTTTATGTCAACTCCTGCATTCCTCGTCTGTGGTGAGACTGTTCTGTCTCATAGTCTGTCTTCTGAGTTTGGTGTTTCTTCAGTCTCATACTGTTGACTGTTCTCTCGTAGATCATGTGATTCTAAACACAACGTTGTCTTGAAGAGATGGTTCCATACCTTCAGTTATGATGGAATTATGTTCAACAGGGCAGTTTCCCCAACAGATTTTTTTTAAGCTTAGTCCTCGAATAAAAATTTAGGGGCATTTTCTCTGTTTTCTTTTTAGTCCAGGACTAAGCTTGGTCTGTGTTCGAGAAACTGCCCCTAAATGTTGAACCTAATTTAATCATAAATAGCTGGCTAACTTCTTGATTCTGCTTGGTAGTATACCTCTCTGGACTAAGCTTGTCTGGGAAACTGCCCATTCAATTCAGACATCATTGAAGCTCCGGGTTTACACGCATTTTCCAACTTTATTGGTTCTTTTTATTGTTCAAATTGATTTATCTAAATAAAGTTATATAAAACATGATTCCTTTTTGTTTTTGGTATTTATGTTTTTATAGTTTCTCAGGGACAGAAGCACGTGTGTAAGGTGGAGTCAGGCAGTCGGGGTCGTCTGGGGTCGTTGTTTACAGCCGTCTAATGTGCCTAGCAACACTTTCTTCGAGGGCGGGAAAGCCTCCCTACGCCCCCCACCCCGGAGCTAACCTCCCCCGTCACCCTACGCTCCTCCCTCTCCCCCTACCACGAGGTTTCAGTGTGTTGCCATCACAGCCTAAAACCCCTCCCCCTCCTCATATTCCCTCACCCCTCTTTCCCTCCCCTCCCCCTCCCCCTCCTCTCTCCTCCCCCTCTCCTCACCCTCCCCCTCTCCTCCTCCTCCCCCTCCCCCGTCCTCACTCTCCCCCCACCAGTGGGTGTGCTACCATAACAACAATGGCTAGATTCTATCGGATGGCGAGGTGGTCCAACCAGCTGTATCCGCCCCCAACCAGGGGCAGGTTGCTATGGTAAAAAAAGGAGCTCGTGTTGCGTTTTGCTGAGCGCCTGTTACCATCTGGCCAGCGTTTCCAAGGTGAAACAGAACCAGCCAGCTACCTGGCCCGCACACCTGTCAGACTGCCCTAGCACTCTGCACTCTCAGGGTATAGGGGAGGAGTCAATAGGAGTCTGACCCCTCTCACCGAGCCTGACGCCCTAATCCCTGTGGGGAGGAGTCAAGAGGAGTCTGACCCCTCTCACCGAGCCTGACGCCTAATCCCTGTGGGGAGGAGTCAAGAGGAGTCTGACCCCTCTCACCGAGCCTGACGCCTAATCCCTGTGGGGAGGAGTCTGACCCCTCTCACCGAGCCTGACGCCCTAATCCCTGTGGGGAGGAGTCTGACCCCTCTCACCGAGCCTGACGCCCTAATCCCTGTGGGGAGGAGTCTGACCCCTCTCACCGAGCCTGACGCCTAATCCCTGTGGGGAGGAGTCTGACCCCTCTCACCGAGCCTGACGCCCTAATCCCTGTGGGGAGGAGTCTGACCCCTCTCACCGAGCCTGACGCCTAATCCCTGTGGGGAGGAGTCTGACCCCTCTCACCGAGCCTGACGCCCTAATCCCTGTGGGGAGGAGTCTGACCCCTCTCACCGAGCCTGACGCCCTAATCCCTGTGGGGAGGAGTCTGACCCCTCTCACCGAGCCTGACGCCCTAATCCCTGTGGGGAGGAGTCTGACCCCTCTCACCGAGCCTGACGCCCTAATCCCTGTGGGGAGGAGTCTGACCCCTCTCACCGAGCCTGACGCCTAATCCCTGTGGGGAGGAGTCTGACCCCTCTCACCGAGCCTGACGCCCTAATCCCTGTGGGGAGGAGTCTGACCCCTCTCACCGAGCCTGACGCCCTAATCCCTGTGGGGAGGAGTCTGACCCCTCTCACCGAGCCTGACGCCCTAATCCCTGTGGGGAGGAGTCTGACCCCTCTCACCGAGCCTGACGCCTAATCCCTGTGAATGTATTTCTCTTTCTTCTCTCATCCCTCTTTCGCCGGGTAAAAACACAACAACAACATCTGTCCGGCCGCTGATCTGTCTGGGGCCAGGCTAGCCGGGGAGAGGGGCGCTGGTGGAGGGAGCTGGATGTGATCTGTCTGGGGCCGGGCTAGCCGGGGAGAGGGGCGCTGGTGGAGGGAGCCGGATGTGATCTCTCTGGGGCCAGGCTAGCCGGGGAGAGGGGCGCTGGTGGAGGGAGCTGGATGTGATCTGTCTGGGGCCAGGCTAGCCGGGGAGAGGGGCGCTGGTGGAGGGAGCTGGATGTGATCTGTCTGGGGCCGGGCTAGCCGGGGAGAGGGGCGCTGGTGGAGGGAGCCGGATGTGATCTCTCTGGGGCCAGGCTAGCCGGGGAGAGGGGCGCTGGTGGAGGGAGCTGGATGTGATCTGTCTGGGGCCAGGCTAGCCGGGGAGAGGGGCGCTGGTGGAGGGAGCTGGATGTGATCTGTTAGACCCCTTGACTTTTTCCACATTTTCTTATGTTACAGCCTTATTCTAAAATGGATTAAATAAAAAATTTATCATTCAATCTACACAATACCCCATAATGACAATTTTATTAAAGATAAAAACCAGAAATACCTTATTTAGATAAGTATTCAGACCCTTTGCTATGAGACTCAAAATTGAGCTCTGGTGCATCCTGTTTCCATTGATCATCCTTGAGATGTTTCTACAACTTGATTGGAGTCCACCTGTGGTAAATTCAATTGATTGGACATGATTTGGAAAGGCACACACCTGTCTATATAAGGTCCCACAGTTGACAGTGCATGTCAGAGCAAAAACCAAGCCATGAGGTCGAAGGAATTGTCCGTAGAGCGCTGAGACAGGATTGTGTTGAGGCACAGATCTGGGGAAGGGTACAAAAAAAATTCTGCAGCATTGAAGTTCCTCAAGTGCCTCCATCATTCTTAAATGGAAAAAGTTTCGAACCACCAAGACTCTTCCTAGAGCTGGCCAAACTGAGCAATCGGGGGAGAAGGGCCTTGGTCAGGGAGGTGACCTAGAACCAGATGGTCACTCTTACAGAGCTCCGGAGTTCCTCTGTGGCGATGGGAGAACCTTCCAGAAGGACAACCTTCTCTGCAGCACTCCACAAATCAGGCCTTTATGGTAGAGTGACCAGACGGAAGCCACTCCTCAGTAAAATGCACATGACAGCCCGCTTGGAGTTAGCCAAAAGGCACCTAAAGAGACTCAGACCATGAGAAACAAGATTCTCTGGTCTGATGAAACCAAGATTGAACTCTTTGGCCTGAATGCCAAGCATCACATCTGGAGGAAACCTGGTACCATCCCTACGGTGAAGCATGGTGGTGGCAGCATCATGCTGTGGGGATGTTTTTCAGAGGCAGGGACTGGGAGACTAGTCAGGATCGAGGCAAAGATGAACGGAGCAAGGTACAGAGAGATCCTTGATGAAAACCTGCTCCAGACCGCTCAGGACCTCAGACTGGGGCAAAGGTTCACCTTCCAACAGGACAACGACCCTAAGCACACAGCCAAGACAATGCAGGAGTGGCTTCGGGACAAGTGTCAGAATGTCCTTGAGTGGCCCAGCCAGAGCCCAGACTTGAACCCGATCAAACATCTCTGGAGAGACCTGAAAATAGCTGTGCAGCAACGCTCCCCATCCAACCTGACAGAGCTTGAGAGGATCTGCAGAGAAGAATGGGAGAAACTCCCCAAATACAGGTGTGCCAAGCTTGTAGCGTCAAACCCAAGAAGACTTGAGGCTGTAATCGCTGCCAAAGGTACTTCAACAAAGTACTGAGTAAATGGTCTGAATACTTATGTAAATGTGATATTTCCGGTTTTTATTTTTAATAAATTAGCAAAAATGTCTAAACCTGTTTTTGTTTTGTCATTGTGGGGTATTCTGTGTAGATTGATGAGGTGGGAAAAAACAATGTAATTCATTTTAGAATAAGGCTGCAACCTAACAAAATGTGGAAAAGGTCAAGGGGTCTGAATACTTTCCGAAGGCGAGTGATGAAGTGCGTCGTGCGTAAAAATCGACTGTTCTCGGTTGCAAAACTCACTACCTAGTTCCAAACTGCCTCTGGAGGCAAGATCAGCACAACAACTGTTCGTTGGGAGGTTCATGAAATGGGTTCCCACACAAGCACAAGATCACCATGCGCATTGCTAAGAGTCGGCTGGAGTGGTGTAAAGCTCGCCGCCATTGGAATCTGGAGCAGTGGAAACTCTACATCATCTGGCAGTCCGACGGACGAATCTGGGTTTAGCGGATGCAGGAGAACGATACCTGCCCGAATGCATAGTGCCAACTGTAAAGTTTGGTGGAGGAGGAATAATGGTCTGGGGCTGTTTTTAATGGTTCGGGCTAGGCCCCTTAGTTCCAGTGAAGGGAAATCTTAACGCTACAGTATACAATGACATTCTAGATGATTCTGTATTCCAACTTTGTGGCAACAGTTTGGGGAAGGCCCTTTCCTGTTTCAGCATGACAATGCCCCCGTGCACAAAGCAAGGTCTGTGAAGAAATGGTTTGTCGAGATCGGTGTGGAAGAACTTGACTGGCCTGCACAGAGCCCTGACCTCAATCCCATCGAACACCTTTGGGATGAATTGGAACGCCGACTGCGAGCCAGGCCTAATCGCCCAACATCAGTGCCCGACCTCACTAATGCTCTTGTGGCTGAATGGAAGCAAATCCCGGCAGCAATGTTCCAACATCTAGTGGAAAGCCTTCCCAGAAGAGTGGAGGCTGTTATAGCAGCAAAGGGGGACCAACTCCATATTAATGCCCATGATTTTTGAATGAGATGTCGACGAGCAGGTGTCCACATACTTTTGGTCATGTAATCTATTTCCCTCAAATTACACCAACCCACAAAGAACTCCCAACTCTATTGGGTGAAATACCACAGTGTGCCATCACAGCAGCAAGATTTGTGACCTGTTGCCACAAGAAAAGGGCAACCAGTGAAGAACAAACACCATTGTAAATACAACCCATATTTATGTTGATTTATTTTCCCTTTTGTACTTTAACTATTTGCACATTGTTACAACACTGTATATATACATAATATAACATTTGAAATGTCTTTATTATTTTGGAACTTCTGAGTGTAATGTTTACTGTTAATATTTATTGTTTATTTCACTTTTGTTTATCTACTTAACTTGCTTTGGCAACGTTAACATATGTTTCCCATGCCAATAACGCCCTTTGAATTAGAGAGAGAGAGAGAGAGAGAGAGCGATGGCTGGTTGAATTGCGATGTGAGATGCAATTATCGCCCCAGCCTGCAAGTCAACACACTGATACACTCTCTCTCTCTCGGAGTGCTCAGGGACACAGGATGAATAATGCAGAGGTTCTGTCTGAGTAGCTAGCAGCCTCTCCATCCATTCACCTTCTGAAGCTATGTTACCATGGAGCTACTGAACCAACAGCTCCCAGGCAGCCAATCACAGCCTTTCCTGCCTGTAACACCTGGCCAATCACAGCCAGGCCCAATGCTACGGTTACCACAGACGCTGAGCAGCCATTGGCTGAGAGCTGCCTTCTGATTGGCTTTCCTACTGGTGTTATTGAGGGAAAGTATCTGAGGGAGTGCCACCTGTGAGCTAACAGACTGGCTTACCTCCCAAATGGCACCCTATTCACCATAGGGTTCTGGTCTAAAGTAGTGCACTATGTAGGGAATAGGGTTTTATTAGGGACACACTCTAAATCCTATTTATATCTCATCAAAACAACTATGAAATGGTTTCTAGCTGATATGACAACAAGGCTGCTTCTAGGAACCTCCTTGTTGTTTATCCTCCCTACACTATACTGTATTCTGACTTAGTACTTAACCTTACCTACACTATACTGTATTCTGACTTAGTACTTAACCTTACCTACACTACACTGTATTCTGACTTAGTACTTAACCTTACCTACACTATACTGTATTCTGACTTAGTACTTAACCTTACCTACACTATACTGTATTCTGACTTAGTACTTAACCTTACCTACACTACACTGTATTCTGACTTAGTACTTAACCTTACCTACACTACACTGTATTCTGACTTAGTACTTAACCTTACCTACACTACACTGTATTCTGACTTAGTACTTAACCTTACCTACACTATACTGTATTCTGACTTAGTACTTAACCTTACCTACACTATACTGTATTCTGACTTAGTACTTAACCTTACCTACACTATACTGTATTCTGACTTAGTACTTAACCTTACCTACACTACACTGTATTCTGACTTAGTACTTAACCTTACCTACACTATACTGTATTCTGACTTAGTACTTAACCTTACCTACACTATACTGTATTCTGACTTAGTACTTAACCTTACCTACACTATACTGTATTCTGACTTAGTACTTAACCTTACCTACACTACACTGTATTCTGACTTAGTACTTAACCTTACCTACACTACACTGTATTCTGACTTAGTACTTAACCTTACCTACACTACACTGTATTCTGACTTAGTACTTAACCTTACCTACACTATACTGTATTCTGACTTAGTACTTAACCTTACCTACACTATACTGTATTCTGACTTAGTACTTAACCTTACCTACACTACACTGTATTCTGACTTAGTACTTAACCTTACCTACACTATACTGTATTCTGACTTAGTACTTAACCTTACCTACACTACACTGTATTCTGACTTAGTACTTAACCTTACCTACACTACACTGTATTCTGACTTAGTACTTAACCTTACCTACACTATACTGTATTCTGACTTAGTACTTAACCTTACCTACACTATACTGTATTCTGACTTAGTACTTAACCTTACCTACACTATACTGTATTCTGACTTAGTACTTAACCTTACCTACACTACACTGTATTCTGACTTAGTACTTAACCTTACCTACACTATACTGTATTCTGACTTAGTACTTAACCTTACCTACACTACACTGTATTCTGACTTAGTACTTAACCTTACCTACACTATACTGTATTCTGACTTAGTACTTAACCTTACCTACACTATACTGTATTCTGACTTAGTACTTAACCTTACCTACACAATACTGTATTCTGACTTAGTACTTAACCTTACCTACACTATACTGTATTCTGACTTAGTACTTAACCTTACCTACACTACACTGTATTCTGACTTAGTACTTAACCTTACCTACACTATACTGTATTCTGACTTAGTACTTAACCTTACCTACACTACACTGTATTCTGACTTAGTACTTAACCTTACCTACACTACACTGTATTCTGACTTAGTACTTAACCTTACCTACACTATACTGTATTCTGACTTAGTACTTAACCTTACCTACACTATACTGTATTCTGACTTAGTACTTAACCTTACCTACACTATACTGTATTCTGACTTAGTACTTAACCTTACCTACACTACACTGTATTCTGACTTAGTACTTAACCTTACCTACACTATACTGTATTCTGACTTAGTACTTAACCTTACCTTCACTACACTGTATTCTGACTTAGTACTTAACCTTACCTACACTATACTGTATTCTGACTTAGTACTTAACCTTACCTACACAATACTGTATTCTGACTTAGTACTTAACCTTACCTACACTATACTGTATTCTGACTTAGTACTTAACCTTACCTACACTACACTGTATTCTGACTTAGTACTTAACCTTACCTACACTATACTGTATTCTGACTTAGTACTTAACCTTACCTACACTACACTGTATTCTGACTTAGTACTTAACCTTACCTACACTATACTGTATTCTGACTTAGTACTTAACCTTACCTACACTACACTGTATTCTGACTTAGTACTTAACCTTACCTACACTACACTGTATTCTGACTTAGTACTTAACCTTACCTACACTATACTGTATTCTGACTTAGTACTTAACCTTACCTACACTATACTGTATTCTGACTTAGTACTTAACCTTACCTACACTATACTGTATTCTGACTTAGTACTTAACCTTACCTACACTACACTGTATTCTGACTTAGTACTTAACCTTACCTACACTATACTGTATTCTGACTTAGTACTTAACCTTACCTTCACTACACTGTATTCTGACTTAGTACTTAACCTTACCTACACTATACTGTATTCTGACTTAGTACTTAACCTTACCTACACAATACTGTATTCTGACTTAGTACTTAACCTTACCTACACTATACTGTATTCTGACTTAGTACTTAACCTTACCTACACTACACTGTATTCTGACTTAGTACTTAACCTTACCTACACTATACTGTATTCTGACTTAGTACTTAACCTTACCTACACTACACTGTATTCTGACTTAGTACTTAACCTTACCTACACTACACTGTATTCTGACTTAGTACTTAACCTTACCTACACTATACTGTATTCTGACTTAGTACTTAACCTTACCTACACTATACTGTATTCTGACTTAGTACTTAACCTTACCTACACTATACTGTATTCTGACTTAGTACTTAACCTTACCTACACTACACTGTATTCTGACTTAGTACTTAACCTTACCTACACTATACTGTATTCTGACTTAGTACTTAACCTTACCTACACTATACTGTATTCTGACTTAGTACTTAACCTTACCTACACTATACTGTATTCTGACTTAGTACTTAACCTTACCTACACTACACTGTATTCTGACTTAGTACTTAACCTTACCTACACTACACTGTATTCTGACTTAGTACTTAACCTTACCTACACTACACTGTATTCTGACTTAGTACTTAACCTTACCTACACTATACTGTATTCTGACTTAGTACTTAACCTTACCTACACTATACTGTATTCTGACTTAGTACTTAACCTTACCTACACTACACTGTATTCTGACTTAGTACTTAACCTTACCTACACTATACTGTATTCTGACTTAGTACTTAACCTTACCTACACTACACTGTATTCTGACTTAGTACTTAACCTTACCTACACTACACTGTATTCTGACTTAGTACTTAACCTTACCTACACTATACTGTATTCTGACTTAGTACTTAACCTTACCTACACTATACTGTATTCTGACTTAGTACTTAACCTTACCTACACTATACTGTATTCTGACTTAGTACTTAACCTTACCTACACTACACTGTATTCTGACTTAGTACTTAACCTTACCTACACTATACTGTATTCTGACTTAGTACTTAACCTTACCTACACTACACTGTATTCTGACTTAGTACTTAACCTTACCTACACTATACTGTATTCTGACTTAGTACTTAACCTTACCTACACTATACTGTATTCTGACTTAGTACTTAACCTTACCTACACAATACTGTATTCTGACTTAGTACTTAACCTTACCTACACTATACTGTATTCTGACTTAGTACTTAACCTTACCTACACTACACTGTATTCTGACTTAGTACTTAACCTTACCTACACTATACTGTATTCTGACTTAGTACTTAACCTTACCTACACTACACTGTATTCTGACTTAGTACTTAACCTTACCTACACTACACTGTATTCTGACTTAGTAATTAACCTTACCTACACTACACTGTATTCTGACTTAGTACTTAACCTTACCTACACTACACTGTATTCTGACTTAGTACTTAACCTTACCTACACTATACTGTATTCTGACTTAGTACTTAACCTTACCTACACTATACTGTATTCTGACTTAGTACTTAACCTTACCTACACTACACTGTATTCTGACTTAGTACTTAACCTTACCTTCACTACACTGTATTCTGACTTAGTACTTAACCTTACCTACACTATACTGTATTCTGACTTAGTACTTAACCTTACCTACACTACACTGTATTCTGACTTAGTACTTAACCTTACCTACACTACACTGTATTCTGACTTAGTACTTAACCTTACCTACACTATACTGTATTCTGACTTATTACTTAACCTTACCTACACTACACTGTATTCTGACTTAGTACTTAACCTTACCTACACTATACTGTATTCTGACTTAGTACTTAACCTTACCTACACTATACTGTATTCTGACTTAGTACTTAACCTTACCTACACTACACTGTATTCTGACTTAGTACTTAACCTTACCTACACTATACTGTATTCTGACTTAGTACTTAACCTTACCTACCCTATACTGTATTCTGACTTAGTACTTAACCTTACCTACACTATACTGTATTCTGACTTAGTACTTAACATTACCTACCCTATACTGTATTCTGACTTAGTACTTAACCTTACCTACACTATACTGTATTCTGACTTAGTACTTAACCTTACCTACACTACACTGTATTCTGACTTAGTACTTAACCTTACCTACACTATACTGTATTCTGACTTAGTACTTAACCTTACCTACACTATACTGTATTCTGACTTAGTACTTAACCTTACCTACACTACACTGTATTCTGACTTAGTACTTAACCTTACCTACACTACACTGTATTCTGACATAGTACTTAACCTTACCTACACTATACTGTATTCTGACTTAGTACTTAACCTTACCTACACTACACTGTATTCTGACTTAGTACTTAACCTTACCTACACTATACTGTATTCTGACTTAGTACTTAACCTTACCTACACTATACTGTATTCTGACTTAGTACTTAACCTTACCTACACTATACTGTATTCTGACTTAGTACTTAACCTTACCTACACTATACTGTATTCTGACTTAGTACTTAACCTTACCTACACTACACTGTATTCTGACTTAGTACTTAACCTTACCTACACTACACTGTATTCTGACTTAGTACTTAACCTTACCTACACTACACTGTATTCTGACTTAGTACTTAACCTTTCCAAGTCTTACCTACACTATACTGTATTCTGACTTAGTACTTAACCTTACCTACACTATACTGTATTCTGACTTAGTACTTAACCTTACCTACACTACACTGTATTATGACTTAGTACTTAACCTTACCTACACTATACTGTATTCTGACTTAGTACTTAACCTTACCTACACTACACTGTATTCTGACTTAGTACTTAACCTTACCTACACTACACTGTATTCTGACTTAGTACTTAACCTTACCTACACTACACTGTATTCTGACTTAGTACTTAACCTTACCTACCCTATACTGTATTCTGACTTAGTACTTAACCTTACCTACACTACACTGTATTCTGACTTAGTACTTAACCTTACCTACACTGTATTCTGACTTAGTACTTAACCTTACCTACACTATACTGTATTCTGACTTAGTACTTAACCTTACCTACACTATACTGTAATCTGACTTAGTACTTAACCTTACCTACACTACACTGTATTCTGACTTAGTACTTAACCTTACCTACACTGTATTCTGACTTAGTACTTAACCTTACCTACACTACACTGTATTCTGACTTAGTACTTAACCTTACCTACACTGTATTCTGACTTAGTACTTAACCTTACCTACACTATACTGTATTCTGACTTAGTACTTAACCTTACCTACACTATACTGTAATCTGACTTAGTACTTAACCTTACCTACACTACACTGTATTCTGACTTAGTACTTAACCTTACCTACACTATACTGTATTCTGACTTTGTACTTAACCTTACCTACACTATACTGTATTCTGACTTAGTACTTAACCTTACCTACACTACACTGTATTCTGACTTAGTACTTAACCTTACCTACACTACACTGTATTCTGACTTAGTACTTAACCTTACCTACACTACACTGTATTCTGACTTAGTACTTAACCTTACCTACACTACACTGTATTCTGACTTAGTACTTAACCTTACCTACACTATACTGTATTCTGACTTAGTACTTAACCTTACCTACACTACACTGTATTCTGACTTAGTACTTAACCTTACCTACACTACACTGTATTCTGACTTAGTACTTAACCTTACCTACACTGTATTCTGACTTAGTACTTAACCTTACCTACACTATACTGTATTCTGACTTAGTACTTAACCTTACCTACACTATACTGTAATCTGACTTAGTACTTAACCTTACCTACACTACACTGTATTCTGACTTAGTACTTAACCTTACCTACACTATACTGTATTCTGACTTTGTACTTAACCTTACCTACACTATACTGTATTCTGACTTAGTACTTAACCTTACCTACACTACACTGTATTCTGACTTAGTACTTAACCTTACCTACACTACACTGTATTCTGACTTAGTACTTAACCTTACCTACACTACACTGTATTCTGACTTAGTACTTAACCTTACCTACACTACACTGTATTCTGACTTAGTACTTAACCTTACCTACACTATACTGTATTCTGACTTAGTACTTAACCTTACCTACACTACACTGTATTCTGACTTAGTACTTAACCTTACCTACACTATACTGTATTCTGACTTAGTACTTAACTTTACCTACACTACACTGTATTCTGACTTAGTACTTAACCTTACCTACACTACACTGTATTCTGACTTAGTACTTAACCTTACCTACACTACACTGTATTCTGACTTAGTACTTAACCTTACCTACACTACACTGTATTCTGACTTAGTACTTAACCTTACCTAAACTATACTGTATTCTGACTTAGTACTTAACCTTACCTACACTACACTGTATTCTGACTTAGTACTTAACCTTACCTACACTACACTGTATTCTGACTTAGTACTTAACCTTACCTACACTACACTGTATTCTGACTTAGTACTTAACCTTACCTACACTATACTGTATTCTGACTTAGTACTTAACCTTACCTACACTGTATTCTGACTTAGTACTTAACCTTACCTACACTACACTGTATTCTGACTTAGTACTTAACCTTACCTACACTACACTGTATTCTGACTTAGTACTTAACCTTACCTACACTATACTGTATTCTGACTTAGTACTTAACCTTACCTACACTACACTGTATTCTGACTTAGTACTTAACCTTACCTACACTACACTGTATTCTGACTTAGTACTTAACCTTACCTACACTACACTGTATTCTGACTTAGTACTTAACCTTACCTACACTATACTGTATTCTGACTTAGTACTTAACCTTACCTACACTATACTGTATTCTGACTTAGTACTTAACCTTACCTACACTACACTGTATTCTGACTTAGTTCTTAACCTTACCTACACTACACTGTATTCTGACTTAGTACTTAACCTTACCTACACTATACTGTATTCTGACTTAGTACTTAACCTTACCTACACTACACTGTATTCTGACTTAGTACTTAACCTTACCTACACTACACTGTATTCTGACTTAGTACTTAACCTTACCTACCCTATACTGTATTCTGACTTAGTACTTAACCTTACCTACACTATACTGTATTCTGACTTAGTACTTAACCTTACCTACACTATACTGTATTCTGACTTAGTACTTAACCTTACCTACACTATACTGTATTCTGACTTAGTACTTAACCTTACCTACACTACACTGTATTCTGACTTAGTACTTAACCTTACCTACACTACACTGTATTCTGACTTAGTACTTAACCTTACCTACACTATACTGTATTCTGACTTAGTACTTAACCTTACCTACACTACACTGTATTCTGACTTAGTACTTAACCTTACCTACACTACACTGTTTTCTGACTTAGTACTTAACCTTTCCAAGTCTTACCTACACTACACTGTATTCTGACTTAGTACTTAACCTTTGTGGTGGTGTTATTGTATTGTGAATTCACTGTATTAAAAACAATCCATGTTGTTTTGAGAACAAGTCATGTTATTATCTGCAATAAACCTTATTATCATGTTATATCATAGTGGTTTTGGTTGTGAGGATATTGGATATGTTCATCTATGCTTTGTTGCTGGAGCCAGACACATTTTATTTGTCACGTGCACCGAATACAACTGGTGTAGACCCTACAGTGAAATGCTTACTGACAAGCTATTAACCAACAATGCAGTGTTAAGAAAGAATACCAAAACAAAAATCACACAAAAAAATACTATATAAAAGTACATGCAAATAGTCTGGGTAGCCATTTTATTAGATGTTCAGGAGTCTTATGGCTTGTAGGTAACCATTTCATTAGATGTTCAGGAGTCTTATGGCTTGGGGGTAGAAGCTGTTTAGAAGCCTCTTGGACCTAGACTTGGCACTCCGGTACCGCTTGCCGTGCGGTAGCAGAGAGAACAGTCTATGACTAGGGTGGCTGGAGTCTTTGACAATTTTTAGGGCCTTCCTCTGACACCGCCTGGTGTAGAGGTCCTGGATGGCAGGAAGCTTGGCCCCAGTGATGTACTGGTCCGTACGCACTACCCTCTGTAGTGCCTTGCGGTCGGAGGCCGAACAGTTGCCATACCAGGCGGTGAACAGTCTGCAGGATCCGGCCTCACCCTACTAGAATCTGAAATCAAATGTCTACTGTTTGCTGATGATCTGTTGCTTCTGTCCCCAACCAAGGAGGGCCTACAGCAGCCCCTAGATCAACAACAGCTAAGCTACGAAGTGGTAGGCCACATAAACTCACAGAACGGGACCGGCGAGTGATGAAGTGCGTCGTGCGTAAAAATAGTCTGTCCTCGGTGGTTGTCGAGGCAAGATCAGCACAACAACTGTTCGTTGGGAGGTTCATGAAATGGTTTCCCACACAAGCACAAGATCACCATGCGCATTGCTAAGAGTCGGCTGGAGTGGTGTAAAGCTCGCCGCCATTGGAATCTGGAGCAGTGGAAACTCTACATCATCTGGCTGTCCGACGGACGAATCTGGGTTTGGCGGATGCAGGAGAACGATACCTGCCCGAATGCATAGTGCCAACTGTAAAGTTTGGTGGAGGAAGAGCAATGGTCTAGGGCTGTTTTTAGTGGTTCGGGCTAGGCCCCTTAGTTCCAGTGAAGGGAAATCTTAACGCTACAGTATACAATGACATTCTAGATGATTCTGTATTCCAACTTTGTGGCAACAGTTTGGGGAAGGCCCTTTCCTGTTTCAGCATGACAATGCCCCCGTGCACAAAGCAAGGTCCGTGAAGAAATCGTTTATCGAGATCGGTGTGGAAGAACTTGACTGGCCTGCACAGAGCCCTGACCTCAATCCCATCGAACACCCTTGGGATGAATTGGAACGCAGACTGTGAGCCAGGTCTAATCGCCCAACATCAGTGCCCGACCTCACTAATGCTCTTGGGGCTGAATGGAAGCAAGTCCCCACTGCAATGTTCCAACATCTAGTGGAAAGCCTTCCCAGAAGAGTGGAGGCTGTTATAGCAGAAAAGGGGGGACCTATTAATGCCCATGATTTTTGAATGAGATGTCGACGAGCAGGTGTCCACATACTTTTGGTCATGTTGTCCATTTCCCTCAAATTACACCGACCCACAAAGAACTCCCATATCTATTGGGTGAAATACCACAGTGTGCCTTCACAGCAGCAAGATTTGTGACACCGCCTGGTATAGAGGTCCTGGATGGCAGGAAGCTTGGCCCCAGTGATGTACTGGGCCGTACGCACTACCCTCTGTAGTGCCTTGCGGTCAGAGGCCGAGCAGTTGCCATATCAGGCAGTGATGCAACCAGTCAGGATGCTCTCGAGGGTGCAGCTGTATAACCTTTTGAGGATCTGAGGACCCATGCCAAATCTTTTCAGTCTCCTGAGGGGGAATAGGCTTTGTCGTGCCCTCTTCACAACTGTCTTGGTGTGTTTGGACCATGATAGTTTATTGGTGATGTGGACACCAAGGAACTTGAAACTCTCGACCCGCTCCTCTACAGCCCCGTCGATGAGAATGGGGGCGTGTTCGGCCCTCCTTTTCCTGTAGTCCACGATCATCTCATTATTTTACATTTAAGTTATTTAGCAGACGCTCTTATCCAGAGCGACTTACAGTTAGTGAGTGCATACATTTTTCATACTGCCCCCCCCCCCCCCCCCCCCCCCCCGTGAGAATCGAACCCACAACACTGGCGTTGCAAGCGCCATGCTCTACCAACTGAGCTACAGGGGGCTTTGTCACGTTGAGGGAGAGGTTGTTATCCTGGCACCACACGGCCAGGTCTCTGACCTCCTCCCTATAGGCTGGTTGTGTGTTCGAAAGGTCTCTCACAACACTGAAGGTTCTTAAGGAAGTGACCCAACAGCAGGCAGACAGAATTGAGTGTCTGGGTTTGTCCAATAGCAACAATGCTGATAGACACAAGACAGAATGTCTGTAATAAATTAATCATATCATTATTATGATTATATCATGGTGGTTTTGGTTATAATTAAGTATGTGGATCAACTGTTTGTGGCTGGAACTATAGGCATCATTAGTCAAGTTTGTGTGATTATGTGAAATTGTGTGATTCTGATTCTGTGGGATTCTGCGTCTGTTTGTGGGTTTTTCTTCCTCTAAAAAAAACGAAGGAACCCACACGGCCACCTAGAGAAACCATTCTTGTGTAGTTGATTGTATTCCTCTTGTTACTAATTTATTTTTAAACTCTGCATTGTTGGTTAAGGTTAATTGTTAACTAAGCATTTCACGGTAGAGTTATGTTATGGGATGCGTTTTCTCCATTGTTTTTGATAGTAGGCCACTTCAGGTCCCGTTGATAGGATAGTCTTGAACGGAGCTCGCCCAGTTTGTTCTCTAGTGATTGTACGTTCGGCAACAAAATGGAGGGCAATGGTGGTGTAGATGCTCGCCGCCGTGGTCTAATTGTGACACCGCCTCTCTTTCGCCGTCGCTTCCTCTTTCGAGACCCAGGGATCAGGGCCTGGTCTGGGGTAAGCATAATGTCCAAAGCTGCCCACTCGTTGACGTAGAAATCTTCATCCAAATCAAGGTTAGTGATCGCTGTTCTGATGTCCAGAAGCTGTTTTCAGGTCATAGGAAATTATGGCGGAAATATAATGTACAAAAAAAAAGTTACAGATGCACTATGCAGAAATCATTCCGCCATTTCCTGGTTGCTACAATTCTAATAGTTTGCCTGATTTCAGTTTATGTGACAAAACAATCAAGTATAGTGTAGAGAATCACTGTAACGTCTAAACCGCTGTGAAATATATTTTCCATTACCAAAAATATTGTATTTTCAGCTGTTTGAAGCTGGTGTACAAAACCGAAAGTAAAAGACGCAAAAAAACTGAAACTTTAAAAAATGGAAAGCACAGAAATAGCGTATATAGAACACATCTACTGCGTCTTAGACTTGCTTTCAATGAGAATGACAGCGCTATAACTCACATTTCTATGTTCATTTTGTTGTGTTGCCCAAAAGGTTACATATTGCAGCTGAAAGATCAGCGAAAAAATGTTTATTTAAAAAATAAAAAATAGTAGAATTGGCCAGGAGCCCATAAGGAGGAGGAGCCAACAGGAGGAGCCAACAGGAGGAGCCAACAGGAGCCCATAAGACAGCGTTTTCCATTGGCCAGGAGCCCATAAGACAGCGTTTTCCATTGGCCAGGAGCCCATAAGACAGCGTTTTCCATTGGCCAGGAGCCCATAAGACAGCGTTTTCCATTGGCCAGGAGCCCATAAGACAGCGTTTTCCATTGGCCAGGAGCCCATAAGACAGCGTTTTCCATTGGCCAGGAGCCCATAAGACAGCGTTTTCCATTGGCCAGGAGCCCATAAGACAGCGTTTTCCATTGGCCAGGAGCCCATAAGACAGCGTTTTCCATTGGCCAGGAGCCCATAAGACAGCGTTTTCCATTGGCCAGGAGCCCATAAGACAGCGTTTTCCATTGGCCAGGAGCCCATAAGACAGCGTTTTCCATTGGCCAGGAGCCCATAAGACAGCGTTTTCCATTGGCCAGGAGCCCATAAGACAGCGTTTTCCATTGGCCAGGAGCCCATAAGACGGCGTTTTCCATTGGCCAGGAGCCCATAAGACAGCGTTTTCCATTGGCCAGGAGCCCATAAGACGGCGTTTTCCATTGGCCAGGAGCCCATAAGACGGCGTTTTCCATTGGCCAGGAGCCCATAAGACGGCGTTTTCCATTGGCCAGGAGCCCATAAGACGGCGTTTTCCATTGGCCAGGAGCCCATAAGACGGCGTTTTCCATTGGCCAGGAGCCCATAAGACGGCGTTTTCCATTGGCCAGGAGCCCATAAGACAGCGTTTTCCATTGGCCAGGAGCCCATAAGACAGCGTTTTCCATTGGCCAGGAGCCCATAAGACAGCGTTTTCCATTGGCCAGGAGCCCATAAGACGGCGTTTTCCATTGGCCAGGAGCCCATAAGACAGCGTTTTCCATTGGCCAGGAGCCCATAAGACGGCGTTTTCCATTGGCCAGGAGCCCATAAGACGGCGTTTTCCATTGGCCAGGAGCCCATAAGACGGCGTTTTCCATTGGCCAGGAGCCCATAAGACAGCGTTTTCCATTGGCCAGGAGCCCATAAGACGGCGTTTTCCATTGGCCAGGAGCCCATAAGACAGCGTTTTCCATTGGCCAGGAGCCCATAAGACGGCGTTTTCCATTGGCCAGGAGCCCATAAGACAGCGTTTTCCATTGGCCAGGAGCCCATAAGACGGCGTTTTCCATTGGCCAGGAGCCCATAAGACGGCGTTTTCCATTGGCCAGGAGCCCATAAGACGGCGTTTTCCATTGGCCAGGAGCCCATAAGACGGCGTTTTCCATTGGCCAGGAGCCCATAAGACAGCGTTTTCCATTGGCCAGGAGCCCATAAGACAGCGTTTTCCATTGGCCAGGAGCCCATAAGACAGCGTTTTCCATTGGCCAGGAGCCCATAAGACAGCGTTTTCCATTGGCCAGGAGCCCATAAGACGCGTTTTCCATTGGCCAGGAGCCCATAAGACGGCGTTTTCCATTGGCCAGGAGCCCATAAGACGGCGTTTTCCATTGGCCAGGAGCCCATAAGATGGCGTTTTCCATTGGCCAGGAGCCCATAAGACGGCGTTTTCCATTGGCCCAGGAGCCCATAAGACGGCGTTTTCCATTGGCCAGGAGCCCATAAGACGGCGTTTTCCATTGGCCAGGAGCCCATAAGACGGCGTTTTCCATTGGCCAGGAGCCCATAAGACGGCGTTTTCCATTGGCCAGGAGCCCATAAGACGGCGTTTTCCATTGGCCAGGAGCCCATAAGACGGCGTTTTCCATTGGCCAGGAGCCCATAAGACGGCGTTTTCCATTGGCCAGGAGCCCATAAGACGGCGTTTTCCATTGGCCAGGAGCCCATAAGACAGCGTTTTCCATTGGCCAGGAGCCCATAAGACAGCGTTTTCCATTGGCCAGGAGCCCATAAGACAGCGTTTTCCATTGGCCAGGAGCCCATAAGACAGCGTTTTCCATTGGCCAGGAGCCCATAAGACAGCGTTTTCCATTGGCCAGGAGCCCATAAGACAGCGTTTTCCATTGGCCAGTAGCCCATAAGACAGCGTTTTCCATTGGCCAGGAGCCCATAAGACAGCGTTTTCTATTGGCCAGGAGCCCATAAGACAGCGTTTTCCATTGGCCAGGAGCCCATAAGACAGCGTTTTCCATTGGCCAGGAGCCCATAAGACAGCGTTTTCCATTGGCCAGGAGCCCATAAGACAGCGTTTTCCATTGGCCAGGAGCCCATAAGACAGCGTTTTCCATTGGCCAGGAGCCCATAAGACAGCGTTTTCCATTGGCCAGGAGCCCATAAGACAGCGTTTTCCATTGGCCAGGAGCCCATAAGACGGCGTTTTCCATTGGCCAGGAGCCCATAAGACGGCGTTTTCCATTGGCCAGGAGCCCATAAGACGGCGTTTTCCATTGGCCAGGAGCCCATAAGACGGCGTTTTCCATTGGCCAGGAGCCCATAAGACGGCGTTTTCCATTGGCCAGGAGCCCATAAGACAGCGTTTTCCATTGGCCAGGAGCCCATAAGACAGCGTTTTCCATTGGCCAGGAGCCCATAAGACAGCGTTTTCCATTGGCCAGGAGCCCATAAGACAGCGTTTTCCATTGGCCAGGAGCCCATAAGACAGCGTTTTCCATTGGCCAGGAGCCCATAAGACGGCGTTTTCCATTGGCCAGGAGCCCATAAGACAGCGTTTTCCATTGGCCAGGAGCCCATAAGACGGCGTTTTCCATTGGCCAGGAGCCCATAAGACGGCGTTTTCCATTGGCCAGGAGCCCATAAGACGGCGTTTTCCATTGGCCAGGAGCCCATAAGACGGCGTTTTCCATTGGCCAGGAGCCCATAAGACAGCGTTTTCCATTGGCCAGGAGCCCATAAGACAGCGTTTTCCATTGGCCAGGAGCCCATAAGACAGCGTTTTCCATTGGCCAGGAGCCCATAAGACAGCGTTTTCCATTGGCCAGGAGCCCATAAGACAGCGTTTTCCATTGGCCAGGAGCCCATAAGACAGCGTTTTCCATTGGCCAGGAGCCCATAAGACAGCGTTTTCCATTGGCCAGGAGCCCATAAGACAGCGTTTTCCATTGGCCAGGAGCCCATAAGACAGCGTTTTCCATTGGCCAGGAGCCCATAAGACAGCGTTTTCCATTGGCCAGGAGCCCATAAGACAGCGTTTTCCATTGGCCAGGAGCCCATAAGACAGCGTTTTCCATTGGCCAGGAGCCCATAAGACAGCGTTTTCCATTGGCCAGGAGCCCATAAGACAGCGTTTTCCATTGGCCAGGAGCCCATTAGACAGCGTTTTCCATTGGCCAGGAGCCCATAAGACAGCGTTTTCCATTGGCCAGGAGCCCATAAGACAGCGTTTTCCATTGGCCAGGAGCCCATAAGACAGCGTTTTCCATTGGCCAGGAGCCCATAAGACAGCGTTTTCCATTGGCCAGGAGCCCATAAGACAGCGTTTTCCATTGGCCAGGAGCCCATAAGACAGCGTTTTCCATTGGCCAGGAGCCCATAAGACAGCGTTTTCCATTGGCCAGGAGCCCATAAGACAGCGTTTTCCATTGGCCAGGAGCCCATAAGACGGCGTTTTCCATTGGCCAGGAGCCCATAAGACAGTTTTTTCCATTGGCCAGGAGCCCATAAGACGGCGTTTTCCATTGGCCAGGAGCCCATAAGACGGCGTTTTCCATTGGCCAGGAGCCCATAAGACGGCGTTTTCCATTGGCCAGGAGCCCATAAGACGGCGTTTTCCATTGGCCAGGAGCCCATAAGACGGCGTTTTCCATTGGCCAGGAGCCCATAAGACGGCGTTTTCCATTGGCCAGGAGCCCATAAGACGGCGTTTTCCATTGGCCAGGAGCCCATAAGACAGCGTTTTCCATTGGCCAGGAGCCCATAAGACAGCGTTTTCCATTGGCCAGGAGCCCATAAGACAGCGTTTTCCATTGGCCAGGAGCCCATAAGACAGCGTTTTCCATTGGCCAGGAGCCCATAAGACAGCGTTTTCCATTGGCCAGGAGCACATAAGACAGCGTTTTCCATTGGCCAGGAGCCCATAAGACAGCGTTTTCCATCAACAAAACACCAAATGCACTGTTGGAGCTAGGAACACAAGCATTTCGCTACACCCGCAATAACATCTGCTAAATATGTGTATGTGACCAATACATTTTTATTTTATTTGAAATGGAATTTCCCATGGAAGAACGGTGTCACATCCAATAGAGTTCCAGACACTTGTAGAATCCAAGGTCCATTGAATCTGTTCTGGCGGCTCGTTGCGGCCCAACGCCCTATTAAGACACTTTAAATGTTGGCGTTTCCTTTATTTTGGCAGTTACCTGTAGATGTTCAGTTAAGGGCTCTATTCAATCCATATTGCGGAAGTTCAACGTTACACCGTGATTTAAACTTACAGGCAGTGTTCCGCGTTAGCGGAGACTGTATTCACGGTAAACACTGCATATGTCGGCTCAATCGGAAAATGATCTTTACATTTCAATCGTGCAATCTTTAATGCTTCAGCGATCCAGATTGAATAGAGCCCTGAGTGTTTTCAGGTTGGTAGACTATAGTTAACCCTGAGTGTTGGTAGACTATAGTTAACCCTGAGTGTTGGTAGACTATAGTTAACCCTGAGTGTTTGTAGACTATAGTTAACCCTGAGTGTTTGTAGACTATAGTTAACCATGAGTGTTTGTAGACTATAGTTAACCCAGAGTGTTGGTAGACTATAGTTAACCCAGAGTGTTGGTAGACTATAGTTAACCCAGAGTGTTGGTAGACTATAGTTAACCCTGAGTGTTTGTAGACTATAGTTAACCCTGAGTGTTTGTAGACTATAGTTAACCCAGAGTATTTGTAGACTATAGTTAACCCTGAGTGTTTGTAGACTATAGTTAACCCTGAGTGTTTGTAGACTATAGTTAACCCTGAGTGTTTGTAGACTATAGTTAACCCTGAGTGTTTGTAGACTATAGTTAACCCAGAGTGTTGGTAGACTATAGTTAACCCTGAGTGTTTGTAGACTATAGTTAACCCTGAGTGTTGGTAGACTATAGTTAACCCTGAGTGTTTGTAGACTATAGTTAACCCTGAGTGTTGGTAGACTATAGTTAACCCTGAGTGTTGGTAGACTATAGTTAACCCTGAGTGTTGGTAGACTATAGTTAACCCTGAGTGTTTGTAGACTATAGTTAACCCTGAGTGTTGGTAGACTATAGTTAACCCTGAGTGTTTGTAGACTATAGTTAACCCTGAGTGTTGGTAGACTATAGTTAACCCTGAGTGTTGGTAGACTATAGTTAACCCAGAGTGTTTGTAGACTATAGTTAACCCTGAGTGTTTGTAGACTATAGTTAACCCTGAGTGTTTGTAGACTATAGTTAACCCTGAGTGTTTGTAGACTATAGTTAACCCAGAGTGTTGGTAGACTATAGTTAACCCTGAGTGTTTGTAGACTATAGTTAACCCTGAGTGTTGGTAGACTATAGTTAACCCTGAGTGTTTGTAGACTATAGTTAACCCTGAGTGTTGGTAGACTATAGTTAACCCTGAGTGTTGGTAGACTATAG
This sequence comes from Coregonus lavaretus, assembly GCF_964263955.1. Classification (NCBI taxonomy): domain Eukaryota; kingdom Metazoa; phylum Chordata; class Actinopteri; order Salmoniformes; family Salmonidae; genus Coregonus; species Coregonus lavaretus. The sequence continues at coordinate 178,766 of NW_028160816.1, forward strand.
TTAACCCTGAGTGTTGGTAGACTATAGTTAACCCAGAGTGTTGGTAGACTATAGTTAACCCTGAGTGTTGGTAGACTATAGTTAACCCTGAGTGTTGGTAGACTATAGTTAACCCTGAGTGTTGGTAGACTATAGTTAACCCTGAGTGTTTGTAGACTATAGTTAACCCTGAGTGTTGGTAGACTATAGTTAACCCTGAGTGTTTGTAGACTATAGTTAACCCTGAGTGTTGGTAGACTATAGTTAACCCAGAGTGTTGGTAGACTATAGTTAACCCTGAGTGTTTGTAGACTATAGTTAACCCAGAGTATTTGTAGACTATAGTTAACCCTGAGTGTTTGTAGACTATAGTTAACCCTGAGTGTTTGTAGACTATAGTTAACCCTGAGTGTTTGTAGACTATAGTTAACGAGTGTTTGTAGACTATAGTTAACCCAGAGTGTTGGTAGACTATAGTTAACCCTGAGTGTTTGTAGACTATAGTTAACCCTGAGTGTTGGTAGACTATAGTTAACCCTGAGTGTTTGTAGACTATAGTTAACCCTGAGTGTTGGTAGACTATAGTTAACCCTGAGTGTTGGTAGACTATAGTTAACCCTGAGTGTTGGTAGACTATAGTTAACCCTGAGTGTTTGTAGACTATAGTTAACCCTGAGTGTTGGTAGACTATAGTTAACCCTGAGTGTTTGTAGACTATAGTTAACCCTGAGTGTTGGTAGACTATAGTTAACCTGAGTGTTGGTAGACTATAGTTAACCCAGAGTGTTTGTAGACTATAGTTAACCCCTGAGTGTTTGTAGACTATAGTTAACCCTGAGTGTTTGTAGACTATAGTTAACCCTGAGTGTTTGTAGACTATAGTTAACCCAGAGTGTTGGTAGACTATAGTTAACCCTGAGTGTTTGTAGACTATAGTTAACCCTGAGTGTTGGTAGACTATAGTAACCCTGAGTGTTTGTAGACTATAGTTAACCCTGAGTGTTGGTAGACTATAGTTAACCCTGAGTGTTGGTAGACTATAGTTAACCCTGAGTGTTGGTAGACTATAGTTAACCCAGAGTGTTGGTAGACTATAGTTAACCCTGAGTGTTGGTAGACTATAGTTAACCCTGAGTGTTGGTAGACTATAGTTAACCCTGAGTGTTGGTAGACTATAGTTAACCCTGAGTGTTTGTAGACTATAGTTAACCCTGAGTGTTGGTAGACTATAGTTAACCCTGAGTGTTTGTAGACTATAGTTAACCCTGAGTGTTGGTAGACTATAGTTAACCCAGAGTGTTGGTAGACTATAGTTAACCCTGAGTGTTGGTAGACTATAGTTAACCCAGAGTGTTGGTAGACTATAGTTAACCCTGAGTGTTGGTAGACTATAGTTAACCCAGAGTGTTTGTAGACTATAGTTAACCCTGAGTGTTGTAGACTATAGTTAACCCCTGAGTGTTTGTAGACTATAGTTAACCCAGAGTGTTGGTAGACTATAGTTAACCCTGAGTGTTGGTAGACTATAGTTAACCCAGAGTGTTTGTAGACTATAGTTAACCCTGAGTGTTGGTAGACTATAGTTAACCCAGAGTGTTGTAGACTATAGTTAACCCTGAGTGTTTGTAGACTATAGTTAACCCTGAGTGTTTGTAGACTATAGTTAACCCTGAGTGTTGGTAGACTATAGTTAACCCTGAGTGTTGTAGACTATAGTTACCCTGAGTGTTTGTAGACTGTAGTTAACCCTGAGTGTTGGTAGACTATAGTTAACCCTGAGTGTTGGTAGACTATAGTTAACCCTGAGTGTTGGTAGACTATAGTTAACCCTGAGTGTTTGTAGACTACAGTTAACCCTGAGTGTCTGTAGACTATAGTTAACCCTGAGTGTTTGTAGACTATGGTTAACCCTGAGTATGTGTAGACTATAGTTAACCCTGAGTGTTGGTAGACTATAGTTAACCCTGAGTGTTGGTAGACTATAGTTAACCCTGAGTGTTTGTAGACTATAGTTAACCCAGAGTGTTGTAGACTATAGTTAACCCAGAGTGTTTGTAGACTATAGTTAACCCTGAGTGTTGGTAGACTATAGTTAACCCAGAGTGTTGGTAGACTATAGTTAACCCTGAGTGTTGTAGACTATAGTTAACCCTGAGTGTTTTTAGACTATAGTTAACCCTGAGTGTTTGTAGACTATAGTTAACCCTGAGTGTTGGTACACTATAGTTAACCCTGAGTGTTGGTAGACTATAGTTAACCCTGAGTGTTGGTAGACTATAGTTAACCCTGAGTGTTTGTAGACTATAGTTAACCCTGAGTGTTGGTATACTATAGTTAACCCAGAGTGTTTGTAGACTATAGTTAACCCTGAGTGTTGGTAGACTATAGTTAACCCTGGGTGTTGGTAGACTATAGTTAACCCTGAGTGTTGGTAGACTATAGTTAACCCTGAGTGTTTGTAGACTATAGTTAAACCTGAGTGTTTGTAGACTATAGTTAACCCTGAGTGTTGTAGACTATAGTTAACCCAGAGTGTTTGTAGACTATAGTTAACCCTGAGTGTTTGTAGACTATAGTTAACCCTGAGTGTTTGTAGACTATAGTTAACCCTGAGTGTTTGTAGACTATAGTTAACCCTGAGTGTCTGTAGACTATGGTTAACCCTGAGTGTTGGTAGACTATAGTTAACCCTGAGTGTTTGTAGACTATAGTTAACCCTGAGTGTTTGTAGACTATAGTTAACCCTGAGTGTTTGTAGACTATAGTTAACCCTGGTGTTGGTAGACTATAGTTAACCCTGAGTGTTGGTAGACTATAGTTAACCCTGAGTGTTTGTAGACTATAGTTAACCCTGAGTGTTTGTAGACTATAGTTAACCCTGAGTGTTGGTAGACTATAGTTAACCCAGAGTGTTTGTAGACTATAGTTAACCCTGAGTGTTTGTAGACTATAGTTAACCCTGAGTGTTTGTAGACTATAGTTAACCCTGAGTGTTGGTAGACTATAGTTAACCCTGAGTGTTGGTAGACTATAGTTAACCCTGAGTGTTTGTAGACTATAGTTAACCCTGAGTGTTGGTAGACTATAGTTAACCCTGAGTGTTTGTAGACTATAGTTAACCCAGAGTGTTGGTAGACTATAGTTAACCCAGAGTGTTGGTAGACTATAGTTAACCCTGAGTGTTTGTAGACTATAGTTAACCCTGAGTGTTTGTAGACTATAGTTAACCCTGAGTGTTGGTATACTATAGTTAACCCAGAGTGTTTGTAGACTATAGTTAACCCTGAGTGTTTGTAGACTATAGTTAACCCTGGGTGTTGGTAGACTATAGTTAACCCTGAGTGTTGGTAGACTATAGTTAACCCTGAGTGTTGGTAGACTATAGTTAACCCTGAGTGTTTGTAGACTATAGTTAACCCTGAGTGTTGGTATACTATAGTTAACCCAGAGTGTTTGTAGACTATAGTTAACCCTGAGTGTTTGTAGACTATAGTTAACCCTGGTGTTGGTAGACTATAGTTAACCCTGAGTGTTGGTAGACTATAGTTAACCCTGAGTGTTTGTAGACTATAGTTAACCCTGAGTGTTTGTAGACTATAGTTAACCCTGAGTGTTGGTAGACTATAGTTAACCCTGAGTGTTGGTAGACTATAGTTAACCCAGAGTGTTTGTAGACTATAGTTAACCCTGAGTGTTTGTAGACTATAGTTAACCCTGAGTGTTTGTAGACTATAGTTAACCCTGAGTGTTGGTAGACTATAGTTAACCCTGAGTGTTGGTAGACTATAGTTAACCCTGAGTGTTTGTAGACTATAGTTAACCCTGAGTGTTGGTAGACTATAGTTAACCCTGAGTGTTTGTAGACTATAGTTAACCCAGAGTGTTGGTAGACTATAGTTAACCCAGAGTGTTGGTAGACTATAGTTAACCCTGAGTGTTTGTAGACTATAGCTAACCCTGAGTGTTTGTAGACTATAGTTAACCCTGAGTGTTGGTATACTATAGTTAACCCAGAGTGTTTGTAGACTATAGTTAACCCTGAGTGTTTGTAGACTATAGTTAACCCAGAGTGTCTGTAGACTATAGTTAACCCTGAGTGTTGGTAGACTATAGTTAACCCTGAGTGTTTGTAGACTATAGTTAACCCTGAGTGTTTGTAGACTATAGTTAACCCAGAGTGTTTGTAGACTATAGTTAACCCTGAGTGTTTGTAGACTATAGTTAACCCTGAGTGTTTGTAGACTATAGTTAACCCTGGGTGTTGGTAGACTATAGTTAACCCTGAGTGTTGGTAGACTATAGTTAAACCTGAGTGTTTGTAGACTATAGTTAACCCTGAGTGTTTGAAGACTATAGTTAACCCTGAGTGTTGGTAGACTATAGTTAACCCAGAGTGTTTGTAGACTATAGTTAACCCTGAGTGTTTGTAGACTATAGTTAACCCTGGTGTTTGTAGACTATAGTTAACCCAGAGTGTTTGTAGACTATAGTTAACCCTGAGTGTTGGTAGACTATAGTTAACCCTGAGTGTTTGTAGACTATAGTTAACCCTGAGTGTTTGTAGACTATAGTTAACCCTGGGTGTTTGTAGACTATAGTTAACCCTGAGTGTTGGTAGACTATAGTTAACCCTGAGTGTTTGTAGACTATAGTTAACCCTGAGTGTTTGTAGACTATAGTTAACCCTGGGTGTTTGTAGACTATAGTTAACCCAGAGTGTTTGTAGACTATAGTTAACCCTGAGTGTTGGTAGACTATAGTTAACCCTGAGTGTTTGTAGACTATAGTTAACCCTGAGTGTTGGTAGACTATAGTTAACCCTGAGTGTTTGTAGACTATAGTTAACCCTGAGTGTTGGTAGACTATAGTTAACCCAGAGTGTTTGTAGACTATAGTTAACCCTGAGTGTTTGTAGACTATAGTTAACCCTGAGTGTTGGTAGACTATAGTTAACCCTGAGTGTTTGTAGACTATAGTTAACCCTGAGTGTTGGTAGACTATAGGTAACCCTGAGTGTTTGTAGACTATAGTTAACCTGAGTGTTTGTAGACTATAGTTAACCCAGAGTGTTGGTAGACTATAGTTAACCCAGAGTGTTTGTAGACTATAGTTAACCCTGAGTGTTTGTATACTATAGTTAACCCAGAGTGTTTGTAGACTATAGTTAACCCTGAGTGTTTGTAGACTATAGTTAACCCTGAGTGTTTGTAGACTATAGTTAACCCTGAGTATTTGTAGACTATAGTTAACCCTGAGTATTTGTAGACTATAGTTAACCCAGAGTATTTGTAGACTATAGTTAACCCTGAGTATTTGTAGACTATAGTTAACCCTGAGTGTTTGTAGACTATAGTTAACCCAGAGTATTTGTAGACTATAGTTAACCCTGAGTATTTGTAGACTATAGTTAACCCTGAGTGTTTGTAGACTATAGTTAACCCTGAGTATTTGTAGACTATAGTTAACCCTGAGTGTTGGTAGACTATAGTTAACCCTGAGTATTTGTAGACTATAGTTAACCCAGAGTATTTGTAGACTATAGTTAACCCTGAGTATTTGTAGACTATAGTTAACCCTGAGTATTTGTAGACTATAGTTAACCCTGAGTGTTTGTAGACTATAGTTAACCCTGAGTGTTGGTAGACTATAGTTAACCCTGAGTGTTGGTAGACTATAGTTAACCCAGAGTGTTTGTAGACTATAGTTAACCCTGAGTGTTTGTAGACTATAGTTAACCCTGAGTGTTGGTAGACTATAGTTAACCCTGAGTGTTTGTAGACTATAGTTAACCCTGAGTGTTTGTAGACTATAGTTAACCCAGAGTGTTTGTAGACTATAGTTAACCCTGAGTGTTTGTAGACTATAGTTAACCCTGAGTGTTGGTAGACTATAGTTAACCCTGAGTGTTTGTAGACTATAGTTAACCCTGAGTGTTTGTAGACTATAGTTAACCCTGAGTGTTTGTAGACTATAGTTAACCCTGAGTGTTGGTAGACTATAGTTAACCCTGAGTGTTTGTAGACTATAGTTAACCCTGAGTGTTTGTAGACTATAGTTAAACCTGAGTGTTTGTAGACTATAGTTAACCCTGAGTGTTTGTAGACTATTGTTAACCCTGAGTGTTGGTAGACTATAGTTAACCCAGAGTGTTGGTAGACTATAGTTAACCCTGAGTGTTTGTAGACTATAGTTAACCCTGAGTGTTTGTAGACTATAGTTAACCCAGAGTGTTTGTAGACTATAGTTAACCCTGAGTATTTGTAGACTATAGTTAACAATGGGTGTTGGTAGACTATAGTTAACCCTGAGTGTTGGTAGACTATAGTTAACCCAGAGTGTTTGTAGACTATAGTTAACCCAGAGTGTTTGTAGACTATAGTTAACCCTGAGTGTTTGTAGACTATAGTTAACCCAGAGTGTTTGTAGACTATAGTTAACCCTGAGTGTTTGTAGACTATAGTTAACCCTGAGTGTTGGTACACTATAGTTAACCCAGAGTGTTGGTAGACTATAGTTACCCAGAGTGTTTGTAGACTATAGTTAACCCTGAGTGTTTGTAGACTATAGTTAACCCTGAGTGTTTGTAGACTATAGTTAACCCAGAGTGTTTGTAGACTATAGTTAACCCAGAGTGTTTGTAGACTATAGTTAACCCAGAGTGTTTGTAGACTATAGTTAACCCTGAGTGTTTGTAGACTATAGTTAACCCTGAGTGTTTGTAGACTATAGTTAACCCTGAGTGTTGGTAGACTATAGTTAACCCTGAGTGTTTGTAGAATATAGTTAACCCAGAGTGTTTGTAGACTATAGTTAACCCAGAGTGTTTGTAGACTATAGTTAACCCAGAGTGTTTGTAGACTATAGTTAACCCTGAATGTTTGTAGACTATAGTTAACCCTGAGTGTTTGTATACTATAGTTAACCCTGAGTGTTTGTAGACTATAGTTAACCCTGAGTGTTGGTAGACTATAGTTAACCCTGAGTGTTTGTATACTATAGTTAACCCTGAGTGTTTGTAGACTATAGTTAACCCTGAGTGTTGGTAGACTATAGTTAACCCTGAGTGTTTGTAGACTATAGTTAACCCAGAGTGTCTGTAGACTATAGTTAACCCTGAGTGTTGGTAGACTATAGTTAACCCAGAGTGTTTGTAGACTATAGTTAACCCTGAGTGTTTGTAGACTATAGTTAACCCTGAGTGTCTGTAGACTATAGTTAACCCTGAGTGTTGGTAGACTCTAGTTAACCCAGAGTGTTGGTAGACTATAGTTAACCCTGAGTGTTTGTAGACTATAGTTAACCCAGAGTGTTGGTAGACTATAGTTAACCCTGAGTGTTTGTAGACTATAGTTAACCCTGAGTGTTTGTAGACTATAGTTAACCCAGAGTGTTTGTAGACTATAGTTAACCCTGAGTGTTTGTAGACTATAGTTAACCCAGAGTGTTTGTAGACTATAGTTAACCCAGAGTGTTTGTAGACTATAGTTAACCCTGAGTGTTTGTAGACTATAGTTAACCCTGAGTGTTTGTAGACTATAGTTAACCCAGAGTGTTTGTAGACTATAGTTAACCCTGAGTGTTGGTAGACTATAGTTAACCCAGAGTGTTTGTAGACTATAGTTAACCCTGAGTGTTTGTAGACTATAGTTAACCCTGAGTGTTTGTAGACTATAGTTAACCCTGAGTGTTGGTAGACTATAGTTAACCCAGAGTGTTTGTAGACTATACTTAACCCTGAGTGTTGGTAGACTATAGTTAACCCAGAGTGTTGGTAGACTATAGTTAACCCAGAGTGTTTGTAGACTATACTTAACCCTGAGTGTTGGTAGACTATAGTTAACCCAGAGTGTTGGTAGACTATAGTTAACCCAGAGTGTTTGTAGACTATAGTTAACCCTGAGTGTTTGTATACTATAGTTAACCCTGAGTATTTGTAGACTATAGTTAACCCTGAGTATTTGTAGACTATAGTTAACCCTGAGTGTTTGTAGACTATAGTTAACCCTGAGTGTTGGTAGACTATAGTTAACCCTGAGTGTTGGTAGACTATAGTTAACCCAGAGTGTTTGTAGACTATAGTTAACCCTGAGTGTTTGTAGACTATAGTTAACCCTGAGTGTTGGTAGACTATAGTTAACCCTGAGTGTTTGTAGACTATAGTTAACCCTGAGTGTTTGTAGACTATAGTTAACCCAGAGTGTTTGTAGACTATAGTTAACCCTGAGTGTTTGTAGACTATAGTTAACCCTGAGTGTTGGTAGACTATAGTTAACCCTGAGTGTTTGTAGACTATAGTTAACCCTGAGTGTTTGTAGACTATAGTTAACCCTGAGTGTTTGTAGACTATAGTTAACCCTGAGTGTTGGTAGACTATAGTTAACCCTGAGTGTTTGTAGACTATAGTTAACCCAGAGTGTCTGTAGACTATAGTTAACCCTGAGTGTTGGTAGACTATAGTTAACCCAGAGTGTTTGTAGACTATAGTTAACCCTGAGTGTTGGTAGACTATAGTTAACCCTGAGTGTTTGTAGACTATAGTTAACCCTGAGTGTTGGTAGACTATAGTTAACCCAGAGTGTTTGTAGACTATAGTTAACCCTGAGTGTTTGTAGACTATAGTTAACCCTGAGTGTTGGTAGACTATAGTTAACCCTGAGTGTTTGTAGACTATAGTTAACCCTGAGTGTTTGTAGACTATAGTTAACCCTGGGTGTTTGTAGACTATAGGTAACCCTGAGTGTTTGTAGACTATAGTTAACCCTGAGTATTTGTAGACTATAGTTAACCCTGAGTGTTTGTAGACTATAGTTAACCCTGAGTGTTGGTAGACTATAGGTAACCCTGAGTGTTTGTAGACTATAGTTAACCCTGAGTGTTTGTAGACTATAGTTAACCCAGAGTGTTGGTAGACTATAGTTAACCCAGAGTGTTTGTAGACTATACTTAACCCTGAGTGTTGGTAGACTATAGTTAACCCAGAGTGTTGGTAGACTATAGTTAACCCAGAGTGTTTGTAGACTATACTTAACCCTGAGTGTTGGTAGACTATAGTTAACCCAGAGTGTTGGTAGACTATAGTTAACCCAGAGTGTTTGTAGACTATAGTTAACCCTGAGTGTTTGTATACTATAGTTAACCCTGAGTATTTGTAGACTATAGTTAACCCTGAGTATTTGTAGACTATAGTTAACCCTGAGTGTTTGTAGACTATAGTTAACCCTGAGTGTTGGTAGACTATAGTTAACCCTGAGTGTTGGTAGACTATAGTTAACCCAGAGTGTTTGTAGACTATAGTTAACCCTGAGTGTTTGTAGACTATAGTTAACCCTGAGTGTTGGTAGACTATAGTTAACCCTGAGTGTTTGTAGACTATAGTTAACCCTGAGTGTTTGTAGACTATAGTTAACCCAGAGTGTTTGTAGACTATAGTTAACCCTGAGTGTTTGTAGACTATAGTTAACCCTGAGTGTTGGTAGACTATAGTTAACCCTGAGTGTTTGTAGACTATAGTTAACCCTGAGTGTTTGTAGACTATAGTTAACCCTGAGTGTTTGTAGACTATAGTTAACCCTGAGTGTTGGTAGACTATAGTTAACCCTGAGTGTTTGTAGACTATAGTTAACCCAGAGTGTCTGTAGACTATAGTTAACCCTGAGTGTTGGTAGACTATAGTTAACCCAGAGTGTTTGTAGACTATAGTTAACCCTGAGTGTTGGTAGACTATAGTTAACCCTGAGTGTTTGTAGACTATAGTTAACCCTGAGTGTTGGTAGACTATAGTTAACCCAGAGTGTTTGTAGACTATAGTTAACCCTGAGTGTTTGTAGACTATAGTTAACCCTGAGTGTTGGTAGACTATAGTTAACCCTGAGTGTTTGTAGACTATAGTTAACCCTGAGTGTTTGTAGACTATAGTTAACCCTGGGTGTTTGTAGACTATAGGTAACCCTGAGTGTTTGTAGACTATAGTTAACCCTGAGTATTTGTAGACTATAGTTAACCCTGAGTGTTTGTAGACTATAGTTAACCCTGAGTGTTTGTAGACTATAGGTAACCCTGAGTGTTTGTAGACTATAGTTAACCCTGAGTGTTTGTAGACTATAGTTAACCCAGAGTGTTGGTAGACTATAGTTAACCCAGAGTGTTTGTAGACTATAGTTAACCCTGAGTGTTTGTATACTATAGTTAACCCAGAGTGTTTGTAGACTATAGTTAACCCTGAGTGTTTGTAGACTATAGTTAACCCTGAGTATTTGTAGACTATAGTTAACCCTGAGTATTTGTAGACTATAGTTAACCCAGAGTATTTGTAGACTATAGTTAACCCAGAGTATTTGTAGACTATAGTTAACCCTGAGTATTTGTAGACTATAGTTAACCCTGAGTGTTTGTAGACTATAGTTAACCCAGAGTATTTGTAGACTATAGTTAACCCTGAGTATTTGTAGACTATAGTTAACCCTGAGTGTTTGTAGACTATAGTTAACCCTGAGTATTTGTAGACTATAGTTAACCCTGAGTGTTGGTAGACTATAGTTAACCCTGAGTATTTGTAGACTATAGTTAACCCAGAGTATTTGTAGACTATAGTTAACCCTGAGTATTTGTAGACTATAGTTAACCCTGAGTATTTGTAGACTATAGTTAACCCTGAGTGTTTGTAGACTATAGTTAACCCTGAGTGTTGGTAGACTATAGTTAACCCTGAGTGTTGGTAGACTATAGTTAACCCAGAGTGTTTGTAGACTATAGTTAACCCTGAGTGTTTGTAGACTATAGTTAACCCTGAGTGTTGGTAGACTATAGTTAACCCTGAGTGTTTGTAGACTATAGTTAACCCTGAGTGTTTGTAGACTATAGTTAACCCAGAGTGTTTGTAGACTATAGTTAACCCTGAGTGTTTGTAGACTATAGTTAACCCTGAGTGTTGGTAGACTATAGTTAACCCTGAGTGTTTGTAGACTATAGTTAACCCTGAGTGTTTGTAGACTATAGTTAACCCTGAGTGTTTGTAGACTATAGTTAACCCTGAGTGTTGGTAGACTATAGTTAACCCTGAGTGTTTGTAGACTATAGTTAACCCTGAGTGTTTGTAGACTATAGTTAAACCTGAGTGTTTGTAGACTATAGTTAACCCTGAGTGTTTGTAGACTATTGTTAACCCTGAGTGTTGGTAGACTATAGTTAACCCAGAGTGTTGGTAGACTATAGTTAACCCTGAGTGTTTGTAGACTATAGTTAACCCTGAGTGTTTGTAGACTATAGTTAACCCAGAGTGTTTGTAGACTATAGTTAACCCTGAGTATTTGTAGACTATAGTTAACAATGGGTGTTGGTAGACTATAGTTAACCCTGAGTGTTGGTAGACTATAGTTAACCCAGAGTGTTTGTAGACTATAGTTAACCCAGAGTGTTTGTAGACTATAGTTAACCCTGAGTGTTTGTAGACTATAGTTAACCCAGAGTGTTTGTAGACTATAGTTAACCCTGAGTGTTTGTAGACTATAGTTAACCCTGAGTGTTGGTAGACTATAGTTAACCCAGAGTGTTGGTAGACTATAGTTACCCAGAGTGTTTGTAGACTATAGTTAACCCTGAGTGTTTGTAGACTATAGTTAACCCTGAGTGTTTGTAGACTATAGTTAACCCAGAGTGTTTGTAGACTATAGTTAACCCAGAGTGTTTGTAGACTATAGTTAACCCAGAGTGTTTGTAGACTATAGTTAACCCTGAGTGTTTGTAGACTATAGTTAACCCTGAGTGTTTGTAGACTATAGTTAACCCTGAGTGTTGGTAGACTATAGTTAACCCTGAGTGTTTGTAGAATATAGTTAACCCAGAGTGTTTGTAGACTATAGTTAACCCAGAGTGTTTGTAGACTATAGTTAACCCAGAGTGTTTGTAGACTATAGTTAACCCTGAATGTTTGTAGACTATAGTTAACCCTGAGTGTTTGTATACTATAGTTAACCCTGAGTGTTTGTAGACTATAGTTAACCCTGAGTGTTGGTAGACTATAGTTAACCCTGAGTGTTTGTATACTATAGTTAACCCTGAGTGTTTGTAGACTATAGTTAACCCTGAGTGTTGGTAGACTATAGTTAACCCTGAGTGTTTGTAGACTATAGTTAACCCAGAGTGTCTGTAGACTATAGTTAACCCTGAGTGTTGGTAGACTATAGTTAACCCAGAGTGTTTGTAGACTATAGTTAACCCTGAGTGTTTGTAGACTATAGTTAACCCTGAGTGTCTGTAGACTATAGTTAACCCTGAGTGTTGGTAGACTCTAGTTAACCCAGAGTGTTGGTAGACTATAGTTAACCCTGAGTGTTTGTAGACTATAGTTAACCCAGAGTGTTGGTAGACTATAGTTAACCCTGAGTGTTTGTAGACTATAGTTAACCCTGAGTGTTTGTAGACTATAGTTAACCCAGAGTGTTTGTAGACTATAGTTAACCCTGAGTGTTTGTAGACTATAGTTAACCCAGAGTGTTTGTAGACTATAGTTAACCCAGAGTGTTTGTAGACTATAGTTAACCCTGAGTGTTTGTAGACTATAGTTAACCCTGAGTGTTTGTAGACTATAGTTAACCCAGAGTGTTTGTAGACTATAGTTAACCCTGAGTGTTGGTAGACTATAGTTAACCCAGAGTGTTTGTAGACTATAGTTAACCCTGAGTGTTTGTAGACTATAGTTAACCCTGAGTGTTTGTAGACTATAGTTAACCCTGAGTGTTGGTAGACTATAGTTAACCCAGAGTGTTTGTAGACTATACTTAACCCTGAGTGTTGGTAGACTATAGTTAACCCAGAGTGTTGGTAGACTATAGTTAACCCAGAGTGTTTGTAGACTATACTTAACCCTGAGTGTTGGTAGACTATAGTTAACCCAGAGTGTTGGTAGACTATAGTTAACCCAGAGTGTTTGTAGACTATAGTTAACCCTGAGTGTTTGTATACTATAGTTAACCCTGAGTATTTGTAGACTATAGTTAACCCTGAGTATTTGTAGACTATAGTTAACCCTGAGTGTTTGTAGACTATAGTTAACCCTGAGTGTTGGTAGACTATAGTTAACCATGAGTGTTGGTAGACTATAGTTAACCCAGAGTGTTTGTAGACTATAGTTAACCCTGAGTGTTTGTAGACTATAGTTAACCCTGAGTGTTGGTAGACTATAGTTAACCCTGAGTGTTTGTAGACTATAGTTAACCCTGAGTGTTTGTAGACTATAGTTAACCCAGAGTGTTTGTAGACTATAGTTAACCCTGAGTGTTTGTAGACTATAGTTAACCCTGAGTGTTGGTAGACTATAGTTAACCCTGAGTGTTTGTAGACTATAGTTAACCCTGAGTGTTTGTAGACTATAGTTAACCCTGAGTGTTTGTAGACTATAGTTAACCCTGAGTGTTGGTAGACTATAGTTAACCCTGAGTGTTTGTAGACTATAGTTAACCCAGAGTGTCTGTAGACTATAGTTAACCCTGAGTGTTGGTAGACTATAGTTAACCCAGAGTGTTTGTAGACTATAGTTAACCCTGAGTGTTTGTAGACTATAGTTAACCCTGAGTGTCTGTAGACTATAGTTAACCCTGAGTGTTGGTAGACTCTAGTTAACCCAGAGTGTTGGTAGACTATAGTTAACCCTGAGTGTTTGTAGACTATAGTTAACCCAGAGTGTTGGTAGACTATAGTTAACCCTGAGTGTTTGTAGACTATAGTTAACCCTGAGTGTTTGTAGACTATAGTTAACCCAGAGTGTTTGTAGACTATAGTTAACCCTGAGTGTTTGTAGACTATAGTTAACCCAGAGTGTTTGTAGACTATAGTTAACCCAGAGTGTTTGTAGACTATAGTTAACCCTGAGTGTTTGTAGACTATAGTTAACCCTGAGTGTTTGTAGACTATAGTTAACCCAGAGTGTTTGTAGACTATAGTTAACCCTGAGTGTTGGTAGACTATAGTTAACCCAGAGTGTTTGTAGACTATAGTTAACCCTGAGTGTTTGTAGACTATAGTTAACCCTGAGTGTTTGTAGACTATAGTTAACCCTGAGTGTTGGTAGACTATAGTTAACCCAGAGTGTTGGTAGACTATACTTACCCCTGAGTGTTGGTAGACTATAGTTAACCCAGAGTGTTGGTAGACTATAGTTAACCCAGAGTGTTGGTAGACTATAGTTAACCCTGAGTGTTTGTATACTATAGTTAACCCTGAGTGTTTGTAGACTATAGTTAACCCTGAGTGTTGGTAGACTATAGGTAACCCTGAGTGTTTGTAGACTATAGTTAACCCTGAGTATTTGTAGACTATAGTTAACCCTGAGTGTTTGTAGACTATAGTTAACCCTGAGTGTTGGTAGACTATAGGTAACCCTGAGTGTTTGTAGACTATAGTTAACCCTGAGTGTTTGTAGACTATAGTTAACCCAGAGTGTTGGTAGACTATAGTTAACCCAGAGTGTTTGTAGACTATAGTTAACCCTGAGTGTTTGTATACTATAGTTAACCCAGAGTGTTTGTAGACTATAGTTAACCCTGAGTGTTTGTAGACTATAGTTAACCCTGAGTGTTTGTAGACTATAGTTAACCCTGAGTGTTTGTAGACTATAGTTAACCCTGAGTATTTGTAGAATATAGTTAACCCTGAGTATTTGTAGACTATAGTTAACCCAGAGTATTTGTAGACTATAGTTAACCCTGAGTATTTGTAGACTATAGTTAACCCTGAGTGTTTGTAGACTATAGTTAACCCAGAGTATTTGTAGACTATAGTTAACCCTGAGTATTTGTAGACTATAGTTAACCCTGAGTGTTTGTAGACTATAGTTAACCCTGAGTATTTGTAGACTATAGTTAACCCTGAGTGTTGGTAGACTATAGTTAACCCTGAGTATTTGTAGACTATAGTTAACCCAGAGTATTTGTAGACTATAGTTAACCCTGAGTATTTGTAGACTATAGTTAACCCTGAGTATTTGTAGACTATAGTTAACCCTGAGTGTTTGTAGACTATAGTTAACCCTGAGTATTTGTGGACTATAGTTAACCCTGAGTATTTGTGGACTATAGTTAACCCTGAGTATTTGTAGACTATAGTTAACCCTGAGTGTTTGTAGACTATAGTTAACCCTGAGTATTTGTAGACTATAGTTAACCCTGAGTGTTTGTAGACTATAGTTAACCCAGAGTATTTGTAGACTATAGTTAACCCTGAGTATTTGTAGACTATAGTTAACCCTGAGTGTTTGTAGACTATAGTTAACCCTGAGTGTTGGTAGACTATAGTTAACCCTGAGTGTTTGTAGACTATAGTTAACCCAGAGTGTCTGTAGACTATAGTTAACCCTGAGTGTTGGTAGACTATAGTTAACCCAGAGTGTTTGTATACTATAGTTAACCCTGAGTGTTTGTAGACTATAATTAACCCTGAGTGTCTGTAGACTATAGTTAACCCAGAGTGTTGGTAGACTATAGTTAACCCTGAGTGTTTGTAGACTATAGTTAACCCTGAGTGTTTGTAGACTATAGTTAACCCAGAGTGTTTGTAGACTATAGTTAACCCAGAGTGTTTGTAGACTATAGTTAACCCAGAGTGTTTGTAGACTATAGTTAACCCTGAGTGTTTGTAGACTATAGTTAACCCTGAGTGTTTGTAGACTATAGTTAACCCTGAGTGTTTGTAGACTATAGTTAACCCAGAGTGTTGGTAGACTATAGTTAACCCTGAGTGTTGGTAGACTATAGTTAACCCTGAGTGTTGGTAGACTATAGTTAACCCTGAGTGTTTGTAGACTATAGTTAACCCTGAGTGTTGGTAGACTATAGTTAACCCTGAGTGTTTGTAGACTATAGTTAACCCTGAGTGTTGGTAGACTATAGTTAACCCTGAGTGTTGGTAGACTATAGTTAACCCTGAGTGTTGGTAGACTATAGTTAACCCTGAGTGTTTGTAGACTATAGTTAACCCTGAGTATTTCTGGTGTGTTTCACCCTTTCATCCGGTCCGTGGCTGAGCTATAGGAGTCTGTGTCATAGTCTGTTTGTGTTTCTGGTGATTTGGCTCTCACTGTCCCCTTTGGTAAACAAAGGGCTTGGACCCTAATACACCCCCACGGTTCTCAGCGGCTTAGCCACACCGATTTAACCAGGGAGGCCTGTTTCTGCTGTGTGCATGTCTCACAGCGTTGGGGACCCCCCTTATTCGACTGGTCGCAGGGCGGTGTGACAGAGAACGGTTTATGGAGGGGACCGGGGCACCATACTTGAGTGGATTAACAGTGTGTGTGTGTGTGTGTGTGTGTGTGTGGGGGGGGGGGGGGGGGGGTAGTAGGGCGGGGTCGTTCAGCTGTGGTGTTGGTTTCATGACCACCACAGATGTCTTGTGAGAAATGGATATGCCATGTGTAGGGAGGGTACGGGTGGGGAGGGTACGGGTGCGGGTGGGGAGGGTGCGGGTGGGGAGGGTACGGGTGGGGAGGGTACGGGTGCGTGTGGGGAGGGTACGGGTGGGGAGGGTACGGGTGGGGAGGGTACGGGTGCGTGTGGGGAGGGTACGGGTGGGGAGGGTACGAGTGCGTGTAGGGAGGGTACGGGTGCGTGTAGGGAGGGTACGGGTGCGTGTAGGGAGGGTACGGGTGGGGAGGGTACGGGTGCGTGTAGGGAGGGTACGGGTGGGGAGGGTACGGGTGCGTGTAGGGAGGGTACGGGTGGGGAGGGTACGGGTGCGTGTGGGGAGGGTACGGGTGCGTGTAGGGAGGGTACGGGTGCGTGGGGGGAGGGTACGGGTGCGTGGGGGGAGGGTACGGGTGCGTGTAGGGAGGGTACGGGTGCGTGTAGGGAGGGTACGGGTGCGTGGGGGGAGGGTACGGGTGCGTGGGGGGAGGGTACGGGTGCGTGTAGGGAGGGTACGGGTGCGTGTAGGGAGGGTACGGGTGCGTGGGGGGAGGGTACGGGTGGGGGGAGGGTACGGGTGCGTGTAGGGAGGGTACGGGTGCGTGTAGGGAGGGTACGGGTGCGTGGGGGGAGGGTACGGGTGCGTGTAGGGAGGGTACGGGTGCGTGTAGGGAGGGTACGGGTGCGTGTAGGGAGGGTACAAAACTGTTCGCTGCTCTGGCACCCCAATGGTGGAACAAACTCCCTCACGACGCCAGGACAGCGGAGTCACTCACCACCTTCCGGAGACATTTGAAACCCCACCTCTTTAAGGAATACCTGGGATAGGATAAAGTAATCCTTCTACCCCCCCTTACCCCAACACACCCCCCACCCCTAAAAAAAAAATAAAAAAAATAAAAAAAACATTGTAAAGTGGTTATCCCACTGGCTATAAGGTGAATGCAGCTATTTGTAAGTCGCTCTGGATAAGAGTGTCTGCTAAATGACGTAAATGTAAATGTTTAGGGAGGGTACGGGTGCGTGTGGGGTGGGTACGGGTGCGTGTGGGGAGGGTACGGGTGCGTGTGGGGAGGGTACGGGTGCGTGGGGGGAGGGTACGGGTGCGTGTAGGGAGGGTACGGGTGCGTGGGGGGAGGGTACGGGTGCGTGTAGGGAGGGTACGGGTGCGTGGGGGGAGGGTACGGGTGCGTGGGGGGAGGGTACGGGTGGGGAGGGTACGGGTGCGTGGGGGGAGGGTACGGGTGCGTGTAGGGAGGGTACGGGTACGTGGGGGGAGGGTACGGGTGCGTGGGGGGAGGGTACGGGTGGGGAGGGTACGGGTGCGTGGGGGGAGGGTACGGGTGCGTGGGGGGAGGATACGGGTGGGGAGGGTACGGGTGCGTGGGGGGAGGGTACGGGTACGGGTGGGGAGGGTACGGGTGCGTGTAGGGAGGGTACGGGTGCGTGGGGGGAGGCGACGGGTGCGTGGGGGGAGGGTACGGGTGGGGAGGGTACGGGTGCGTGGGGGGAGGGTACGGGTGCGTGGGGGGAGGGTACGGGTGCGTGTGGGGAGGGTACGGGTGCGTGTGGGGAGGGTACGGGTGCGTGGGGGGAGGGTACGGGTGGGGAGGGTACGGGTGCGTGGGGGGAGGGTATGGGTGCGTGTAGGGAGGGTACGGGTGCGTGGGGGGAGGGTACGGGTGCGTGGGGGGAGGGTATGGGTGCGTGGGGGGAGGGTACGGGTGCGTGGGGGGAGGGTACGGGTGCGTGTGGGGAGGGTACGGGTGCGTGGGGGGAGGGTACGGGTGCGTGGGGGGAGGGTACGGGTGCGTGGGGGGAGGGTACGGGTGCGTGGGGGGAGGGTACGGGTGCGTGTAGGGAGGGTACGGGTGCGTGTGGGGAGGGTACGGGTGCGTGGGGGGAGGGTACGGGTGCGTGGGGGGAGGGTACGGGTGCGTGGGGGGAGGGTACGGGTGCGTGTAGGGAGGGTACGGGTGCGTGTGGGGAGGGTACGGGTGCGTGGGGGGAGGGTACGGGTGCGTGTAGGGAGGGTACGGGTGCGTGTAGGGAGGGTACGGGTGCGTGTAGGGAGGGTACGGGTGCGTGTAGGGAGGGTACAAAACTGTTCGCTGCTCTGGCACCCCAATGGTGGAACAAACTCCCTCACGACGCCAGGACAGCGGAGTCACTCACCACCTTCCGGAGACATTTGAAACCCCACCTCTTTAAGGAATACCTGGGATAGGATAAAGTAATCCTTCTACCCCCCCCTTATGCCATGTGTAGGGAGGGTATGGGTGTGTGTTGGGAGAGGCCACAGAAGGCCATGTCTGTTTTCCATCACCCTACTGGGACTCACATTCTTCTTTACCAAGTCTGCCTTTCAGGGTTGAGACCAGGTACTTACTATGACTTACTCAAAATTAAACTTAATATTTGATTTGATCAATATTTTTTTGGTGTGACATTGGATTATTTGGTTTATATTTATAAATCTGGATTGTGTGCAAATGTCTAGTATGAATAGCCCTAACCCTAACCCTAGTATGAATAGCCCTAACCCTAACCCTAACCCTAGTATGAATAGCCCTAACCCTAACCCTAGTATGAATAGCCCTAAGCCTAACCCTAGTATGAATAGCCCTAACCCTAACCCTAGTATGAATAGCCCTAAATCTAGTATGAATAGCCCTAACCCTAACCCTAGTATGAATAGCCCTAACCCTAACCCTAGTATGAATAGCCCTAACCCTAACCCTAGTATGAATAGCCCTAACCCTAACCCTAGTATGAATAGCCCTAACCCTAACCCTAGTATGAATAGCCCTAACCCTAACCCTAGTATGAATAGCCCTAACCCTAACCCTAGTATGAATAGCCCTAACCCTAGTATGAATAGCCCTAACCCTAACCCTAGTATGAATAGCCCTAACCCTAACCCTAGTATGAATAACCCTAACCCTAGTATGAATAACCCTAACCCTAACCCTAGTATGAATAGCCCTAACCCTAACCCTAGTATGAATAGCCCTAACCCTAACCCTAGTATGAATAGCCCTAACCCTAACCCTAGTATGAATAGCCCTAACCCTAGTATGAATAGCCCTAACCCTAGTATGAATAGCCCTAACCCTAACCCTAGTATGAATAGCCCTAACCCTAACCCTAGTATGAATAGCCCTAACCCTAGTATGAATAGCCCTAACCCTAACCCTAGTATGAATAGCCCTAACCCTAACCCTAGTATGAATAGCCCTAACCCTAACCCTAGTATGAATAACCCTAACCCTAGTATGAATAGCCCTAACCCTAACCCTAGTATGAATAGCCCTAACCCTAGTATGAATAGCCCTAACCCTAGTATGAATAGCCCTAACCCTAGTATGAATAGCCCTAACCCTAGTATGAATAGCATTTCAGAAATGTTCAATAAAGGTTGAGTATGTACACACACACAGACACCACACACACAGACACCACACACACAGACACCACACACAGACACCACATACACAGACACCACATACACAGACACCACACACACAGACACCACACACACAGACACCACACACACAGACACCACACACACACAGACCACACACACAGACACCACACACATACACAGACACCACACACACAGACACCACACACACCCACACACACCACACACATACACAGACACCACACACACAGACACCACACACACACACACACCACACACACAGACACCACACCCACAGACACCACACACACAGACACCACACACATACACAGACACCACACACACAGACACCACACACATACACAGACACCACACACACAGACACCACACACACCCACCCACACACACCACACACATACACAGACACCACACACACAGACACCACACACACCCACACACACCACACACATACACAGACACCACACACACAGACACCACACACACAGACACCACACACACAGACACCACACACACACACACACACACACCACACACACCACACACACATACACCAACACACACCACATGCACAGACCCCCACACACACACACCACACACCACACACACACACACAGACACACACACACACACACACACACACACACAACACACACACACACCACACACACATACACCAACACACACCACACACACAGACCCACACACACACACACACACCACACACACAGACACCACACACACACACACCACACACATACACAGACACCACACACACAGACACCACACACACAGACACCACACACACCGTGTGTCTATTGGCAAGCCCCCAGACAAGGAGCATGTGCCGTAGAAGGACCAGACAGAGACATCATTGATTTAGTATAAATATTTAAAATATTTTATAAGCCATCATAGAAATCTCTCAACACTCAAAAGCAAAAAGCAATCAATTACAAAAGCTTACTAAAGAACTCGAATCAAGTCAGTCCAAATCAATCTCAATATTGACCACAAAAGATGTACATATTCAAATTGATTTTAAAATGGTTTTGCATGCAGATTTTGACAGATATGAAAGATCTATCTCAACAGTGAGAAGCCTTGTGTAAAGTATGTGGAAGCATTAGTTAGTCCAATACAGATAGAATGTTACACTACAATCCATCATTGGAACGTTTAGTATTTACAGCAAACTCACTTCATGGCACTACACCACCACTGTTTCCATTTGTTCAGAAAGCACCTTGGCAATACCGGCATGGCGGCAGGCAGAACACACATATAGTACTATTGCACAAACTACAGTCAGTTTACTTAAGGTGATATGAAATCTCTCTCTCTCTCTCTCTCTCTCTCTCTCTCTCTCTCTCTGTCTCTCTCTCTCTGTCTCTCTCTCTCTGTCTCTCTCTCTCTCTCTGTATCTCTCTCTCTCTCTCTCTCTCTCTCTCTCTCTCTTTATCTCTCTCTCTCTCTCTCTCTCTCTCTCTCTCTCTCTGTCTCTCTCTCTCTCTCTCTCTCTCTCTCTCTCTCTCTCTCTCTCTCTCTCTCTTTATCTCTCTCTCTCTCTCTGTCTCTCTCTCTCTCTCTCTCTCTCTCTCTCTCTCTCTCTGTCTCTCTTCTCTCTCTCTCTCTCTCTGTCTCTCTGTCTCTCTCTCTCTCTGTCTCTCGCTCTTTCTCTCTCTCTCTCTCTCTGTGTGTCATTCAGCTCTCTCTCACAACACGATACACACCAATGACAGGTAACACTGTGGAGCTCCACGTCATGTGTTCCAGTCACCGGTGTCACACCAATCGTTGACAGTACAAAGTGCCATTTTCATTTCAATCCACCTTAGTCTTTTTTTTATAGTCTTTAGTGTTTTACTGTATTACAATAGTTTTTCCCTCTAACACCAAGAGCGCCTCTGTGTATCTAGAGTCGTAGTGTTGTCATGGCGACTGCCTCAGCAGAGGACAAGTTCCGAGGCCGCTCAGGAGTGAGATCCAAACTCTCTCAAACGACCAGACCCTATCTCCTCGTTTCATAGTGCACTACTTTGGACCAGAGCCACACCTCCAGATGGTCTTCCATCATCATCTTTGTCCCGCTACCCACAATGCTTCAGCAGAGGGTCTTGAGCGCCCCGGAGGCACAGAGCAGCGTCTGCATGTGGTAGGGGGGCGGAGACACCAGATCCTCCTCCACCGCTTGCTCCGCCCTGAAACTGAACGGCTGGAAGGGGACCTTCTTCTTCAGGATCTGGCCGATGCCCATAGAGGGGAACTTACTGCCACGGTCCTGGGGGCTGTCTGGCTCAATGCTGCCCCCAATGGACGGAGGAATGAACGCAGATGACGGGTTGAGGGGACTGAAGGCTGATTTGGGCGGGGAAAAGGCTGAGCCTCCCGGGGGGCTGCCGAAGATGCTAGGGGGGCTACCGCTGGTGTCAGAGTCACCCGAGTTAGAGGATGACTTTTTGGGCTGGGGGTTGACAATGAGGACAGGGGGGCTGGGGATAGTCGCCTTTTTTAGGTAGGAGGAATCAGGGTGGAAGGCCGAGACGTGTCGCGGAGGAGAGAAGGTCCCATTGGTCAGTTTGTACCAGGGCGTGGCCGAGGCGGGAACCACGACGTCGTCGATTGGCTCAGCTTTGGAGAGGGAGTCGTAAGAGTGCATGCCGATTGGAGAAGGAGCCGGGGGGGCGGGGATGTGGTCTGGGCTGGTATTGGCTGCCTGGAGGGTTTCTAGGTGCCTGATTGGCTGTGGCATGTGGGGGAATAGGGGGTGGATCTCCAGGTATTCCATGGAGGACGAGGCGACAGTGCCGGACGGGGCGAGAGGAGAGGCGCGGTGGAAGTTACCTGTCACCGCTCGCAGCAGACCTGAGAGAGCGAGAGAGAGATGGAGAGGAGAGAGAGGAGAGAGAAAAGTGTTATCCTCTGGGCTGACATGTATCCACACAACGGTGGTCTTTATACCCTAAAATAACACCAATCAGTCCATGACATCACACAACCCAGATAATGTTGTTTTATCTGTCTCTCTCACCCAGTGCTAACCCTATCTAATTCTGCTCTGAACGCGACACTCTGACATCTTCTCCCTTCATCTGCCTCTGAGAACAATAGAGAACAGTACAGAACAGTTCAGCTAGTCTCAGTGTTTAGCTGGTCTCAGTGTTCAGCTGGCCTCAGTGTTCAGCTGGTCTCAGTGTTCAGCTGGTCTCAGTGTTCAGCTGGTCTCAGTGTTCAGCTGGTCTCAGTGTTCAGCTGGTCTCAGTGTTCAGCTGGTCTCAGTGTTCAGCTGGTCTCAGGGTTCAGCTGGTCTCAGTGTTTAGCTGGTCTCAGTGTTCAGCTGGTCTCAGTGTTCAGCTGGTCTCAGGGTTCAGCTGGTCTCAGTGTTCAGCTGGTCTCAGTGTTCAGCTGGTCTCAGTGTTCAGCTGGTCTCAGTGTTCAGCTGGTCTCAGTGTTCAGCTGGTCTCAGTGTTTAGCTGGTCTCAGTGTTCAGCTGGTCTCAGTGTTCAGCTGGTCTCAGCTGGTCTCAGGGTTCAGCTGGTCTCAGGGTTCAGCTGGTCTCAGCTGGTCTCAGGGTTCAGCTGGTCTCAGGGTTCAGCTGGTCTCAGGGTTCAGCTGGTCTCAGGGTTCAGCTGGTCTCAGTGTTCAGCTGGTCTCAGTGTTCAGCTGGTCTCAGTGTTCAGCTGGTCTCAGCTGGTCTCAGGGTTCAGCTGGTCTCAGTGTTCAGCTGGTCTCAGGGTTCAGCTGGTCTCAGTGTTTAGCTGGTCTCAGTGTTCAGCTGGTCTCAGGGTTCAGCTGGTCTCAGTGTTCAGCTGGTCTCAGCTGGTCTCAGGGTTCAGCTGGTCTCAGGGTTCAGCTGGTCTCAGGGTTCAGCTGGTCTCAGGGTTCAGCTGGTCTCAGTGTTCA
Organism: Coregonus lavaretus; assembly: GCF_964263955.1. NCBI lineage: Eukaryota > Metazoa > Chordata > Actinopteri > Salmoniformes > Salmonidae > Coregonus > Coregonus lavaretus. Next base: position 202,484 of record NW_028160816.1, read on the forward strand.
GCTGGTCTCAGTGTTCAGCTGGTCTCAGCTGGTCTCAGGGTTCAGCTGGTCTCAGGGTTCAGCTGGTCTCAGCTGGTCTCAGGGTTCAGCTGGTCTCAGGGTTCAGCTGGTCTCAGTGTTCAGCTGGCCTCAGTGTTCAGCTGGTCTCAGTGTTCAGCTGGTCTCAGGGTTTAGCTGGTCTCAGTGTGAATGTGACGTTATCTCTCTAAGTGTCATGATGTTCTCTCTGATAGTCAGAGCTATTTTAGGACCAGACATGAGGATAAATTATGAAATGTAACTGAACTTGTGGGATACATTGTTGTTGTTGCACACACACACACACACACACACACACACACACACACACACACACACACACACACACACACACACACACACACACACACACTGTTTTCTAGTGATTAAAGAATCAGGGTGAGTATGTATGGTAGCCGTCTTTCCTCAAACAGTTTCTTCTTTGTTACATAAGTACACACAGGGTCAACAGCCCAGAGAGAGAGAGAACAGCCTAGTTAATTGAGGAGGTGTGACTTGATGAACGTCAGAGAGAGAGAGAACAGCCTAGTTAATGGAGGAGGTGTGACTTGATGAACGTCAGAGAGAGAGAGAACAGCCTAGTTAATGGAGGTGGTGTGACTTGATGAACGTCAGAGAGAGAGAGAACAGCCTAGTTAATGGAGGTGGTGTGACTTGATGAACGTCAGAGAGAGAGAGAACAGCCTAGTTAATGGAGGTGGTGTGATTTGATGAACGTCAGAGAGAGAGAGAACAGCCTAGTTAATGGAGATGGTGTGACTTGATGAACGTCAGAGAGAGAGAGAACAGCCTAGTTAATGGAGGTGGTGTGACTTGATGAACGTCAGAGAGAGAGAGAGAACAGCCTAGTTAATGGAGGTGGTGTGACTTGATGAACGTCAGAGAGAGAGAGAACAGCCTAGTTAATGGAGGAGGTGTGACTTGATGAACGTCAGAGAGAGAGAGAACAGCCTAGTTAATTGAGGTGGTGTGACTTGATGAACGTCAGAGAGAGAGAGAACAGCCTAGTTAATGGAGGTGGTGTGACTTGATGAACGTCAGAGAGAGAGAGAACAGCCTAGTTAATGGAGGTGGTGTGACTTGATGAACGTCAGAGAGAGAGAGAACAGCCTAGTTAATGGAGGTGGTGTGACTTGATGAACGTCAGAGAGAGAGAGAACAGCCTAGTTAATGGAGGTGGTGTGACTTGATGAACGTCAGAGAGAGAGAGAACAGCCTAGTTAATGGAGGTGGTGTGACTTGATGAACGTCAGAGAGAGAGAGAACAGCCTAGTTAATGGAGGTGGTGTGACTTGATGAACGTCAGAGAGAGAGAGAACAGCCTAGTTAATGGAGGTGGTGTGACTTGATGAATGTCAGAGAGAGAGAGAACAGCCTAGTTAATGGAGGTGGTGTGACTTGATGAACGTCAGAGAGAGAGAGAACAGCCTAGTTAATGGAGGTGGTGTGACTTGATGAACGTCAGAGAGAGAGAGAACAGCCTAGTTAATGGAGGTGGTGTGACTTGATGAACGTCAGAGAGAGAGAGAGAACAGCCTAGTTAATGGAGGTGGTGTGACTTGATGAACGTCAGAGAGAGAGAGAACAGCCTAGTTAATGGAGGTGGTATGACTTGATGAACGTCAGAGAGAGAGAGAGAGAGAGGTAACGATAGATTAGTAGAGAGCAGGATGCAAAGAGAGGGGTGGAACAATATGAGCGAGGGAAAGAGGGAGAGATATTTTGGCCTAAGTTAATTGGGTCAATGGAGGAGTGTGACTTGTGCCTCTAGGGAGTGAGAGGCTGCACCCTGAACAAGCCTGCACAGATTTTAACACTACCTCATCAACTCAGCTATCTCAGATCATCGTCTTCTCTCTAGTAAAATATAATATGCTGTACATGTCTAGTCCTTTGGGTACCTGGGACTGAGTTCTCTGGCTGAGTTCTCTGGCTGAGTTCTCTCTGTCAGAACATGCACATGCACCCCTGTTCCATGGCCCAGACCAGGGATATTCAAATGTTACACAACGAGGTCTGGACTACTGCAGGGCTGCGTTCAGTACGTTTTAAAGTTCTGGAACGTTCAATTAAACGGAAACTGTGCTGTACTGAACGACCAGTTGAAAAATGGGGAGGGGTTGGGGAGCGCTGTCAACATGTCCGTTCTACAGGGACCTAGATGAATGCCTCGGCACACAGCCAGCCTCCTCCATGCCTCCTCCATGTCTCCTCCATGTCTCCTCCATGCCTCCTCCATGTCTCCTCCATGCCTCCTCCATGCCTCCTCCATGCCTCCTCCATGTCTCCTCCATGTCTCCTCCATGCCTCCTCCATGCCTCCTCATGCCTCCTCCATGTCTCCTCCATGTCTCCTCCATGTCTCCTCCATGTCTCCTCCATGTCTCCTCCAGCCTCCTCCATGTCTCCTCCATGTCTCCTCCATGCCTCCTCCATGTCTCCTCCATGTCTCCTCCATGCCTCCTCCATGTCTCCTCCATGCCTCCTCCTCCATGTCTCCTCCATGTCTCCTCCATGCCTCCTCCATGCCTCCTCCTTGTCTCCTCCATGTCTCCTCCATACCTCCTCCATGTCTCCTCCATGCCTCCTCCATGTCTCCTCCATGTCTCCTCCATGCCTCCTCCACGTCTCCTCCACGTCTCCTCCACGCCTCCTCCACGCCTCCTCCATGCCTCCTCCATGTCTCCTCCATGCCTCCTCCATGTCTCCTCCATGCCTCCTCCATGCCTCCTCCATGCCTCCTCCATGTCTCCTCCATGTCTCCCCCATGTCTCCTCCATGCCTCCCCCATGTCTCCCCCATGCCTCCTCCATGTCTCCTCCACGCCTCCTCCACGCCTCCTCCACGTCTCCTCCACGCCTCCTCCACGTCTCCTCCATGCCTCCTCCATGTCTCCTCCATGCCTCCTCCATGCCTCCCCATTTTGTTGAGTCCATGGTGACTGCAGCAGAAGAGCCAGTGCTTTAATTCAGCTTTGTGTCATCGTAGCTAACAAAAGATGCCCGTACACTGATATGTTCTAATGTATTAGCCAGTCAGCTAGCTACCTATAAGTCATATGAATCGAAATGATCACTTTATTGTCTGCTAGCTGGCTGCTGACAGAGCTCATGTTTATAATGTTAACGATTGTTGCTAGCCTGTTTGTCAACTTGGCTTTTCACTCTCACCCAAATGCTTGTAATGACTAGGACCTAGTAAGCTATTTCACTACCTGACGTTGATTGCTAGCTGCTTGTTAACAAAAGTCACTGTTCATAGTGAATGTATCCTGTTTGGTAACTTTGCTTATCACTCTATCCCACACAGACTCTGATGAAGCAACCCCAGCCCTGTGTCCAGCAGCAACCCTATCCCTGTGCCCAGCAGCAACCCTATCCCTGTGCCCAGCAGCAACCCTATCCCTGTTCCCAGCAGCAACCCCTGGGCCCAGCAGCAACCCTATCCCTGTGCCCAGCAGCAACCCTATCCCTGTTCCCAGCAGCAACCCCTGGGCCCAGCAGCAACCCTATCCCTTTGCCCAGCAGCAACCCTATCCCTGTGTCCAGCAGCAACCCTATCCCTGTGTCCAGCAGCAACCCTATCCCTGTGTCCAGCAGCAACCCTATCCCTGTGCCCAGCAGCAACCCCTGGGCCCAGCAGCAACCCTATCCCTGAGCCCAGCAGCAACCCTATCCCTGTGTCCAGCAGCAACCCTATCCCTGTGCCCAGCAGCAACCCCTGGGCCCAGCAGCAACCCTATCCCTGTGCCCAGCAGCAACCCCTGGGCCCAGCAGCAACCCTATCCCTTAGCCCAGCAGCAACCCTATCCCTGTGTCCAGCAGCAACCCTATCCCTGTGCCCAGCAGCAACCCTATCCCTTAGCCCAGCAGCAACCCTATCCCTGTGCCCAGCAGCAACCCTATCCCTGGGCCCAGCAGCAACCCTAGCCCCAAACAACGAGATCTGGAGTGGGAACAATGAGATCTGGAGTGGGAACAACGAGATCTGGAGTGGGAACAATGAGATCTGGAGTGGGTACAACGAGATCTGGAGTGGGAACAATGAGATCTGGAGCGGGAACAATGAGATCTGGAGTGGGAACAATGAGATCTGGAGTGGGAACAACGAGATCTGGAGTGGGAACAACGAGATCTGGAGTGGGAACAATGAGATCTGGAGTGGGTACAACGAGATCTGGAGTGGGAATAATGAGATCTGGAGTGGGAACAATGAGATCTGAGTGGGAACAATGAGATCTGGAGTGGGAACAATGAGATCTGGAGTGGGAACAATGAGATCTGGAGTGGGAACAACGAGATCTGGAGTGGGAACAATGAGATCTGGAGTGGGAACAATGAGATCTGGAGTGGGAACAATGAGATCTGGAGTGGGAACAATGAGATCTGGAGTGGGAACAACGAGATCTGGAGTGGGAACAACGAGATCTGGAGTGGGAACAACGAGATCTGGAGTGGGAACAATGAGATCTGGAGTGGGAACAACGAGATCTGGAGTGGGAACAACGAGATCTGGAGTGGGAACAATGAGATCTGGAGTGGGAACAACGCAGCAATGAGGCTGCAAGGAAGAATGTAAGAGAGCGTTGTGAATTTGCTGTGTGGTCGCAAGAAAGGCAGTAGGAGGACGGAAGCTTGTGACCACCTTTTCTGGCATTATAGAGCGTAGGGTTGTGGGTTCGATTCCCACGGCGGGCCAGTATGAAAAATGTATGCACTCACTAACTGTATGTCGCTCTGGATAAGAGCGTCTGCTAAATTACAACAACAAAAAAAAAGGGCTGGAAAGGGCTGGCCTGATTCCCCACAACCCTGCTCCCTAGCAGGCCCCACACGAGCCAGCGTACAGCGGCACCCTTGAACACAGACCTCCACCACCTCAAGGACAACACCAGCCAGCGTACAGCGGCACTCCTGAACACAGACCTCCACCACCTCAAGGACAACACCAGCCAGAGCAACAACAGCACCCCTGAACACAGACCTCCACCACCTCAAGGACAACACCAGCCAGCGTACAGCGGCACTCCTGAACACAGACCTCCACCACCTCAAGGACAACACCAGCCAGAGCAACAACAGCTATCATTGGCTGTAGTTTCCTTTTCACCCTGAACAGACAACACCACAACGCCTTTCAACTTTTTCTAGTTTTTGTTACATACTACAGTATTTAGATTTCCACTGTGTTATATTTTACACACTTGATTTTTAACTAAATTTTAACTTAAACCTTTACATACTTTGAAAATGTGGTTTCAGTTTGCAATTACTTTAACTTTTGCACTGTATTATATTTTGCACTAAGTTGCTGTGTTTTGAACTGAATTGCATGTTTAAGATATTACATTTATACTCTTAAAATCAGTTTTTTGGTCAACCGTTTTTTTTTTTTCAACCGCTTTTATCCATACTCAGTGGTATGGTAAACAATGCAAGTATTTAGATAAACAACAACATTTAGGTAAACAATGCAAGTATTTAGATGTCAGAAGTCCAGCTATACACACCATTGCAAGCATCTGCAACTCAGTGAGTTGAAGTCCAACACTACGGTCAAGCCATTCCACATATTTACACGTCTGATGGTGTATGTAGATTTGAACCTTTAAGCCTTTTCCAGAGATGACAATTTAACCAAAAATTAAAGCAGTTGAACCTTCTGGACCTTCTGACACGTAAAGGAAAGGGGACCATTTTCATGAGAAAGCTTTAAATAAAGGTTAAAATACAGGTCATGTGACATTAATGTCCAAAACACAGTGACCTTACAGTACACTCCCTCCATAATAAATATCTACATGTCTTGACTATCAGAGAGTGATGTAAGACAAATTAAAAAGAGACAGTGTTATCAAACAATTCTTTATTAAGCGTAAACACAAAACAAATCTACAATAATGTAATGTAATGATCATTTCCCCTTCTCAACTGCGGTCCCGTCGATGTGGATAGGGGTGTGCTCCCTCTGCTGTTTCCTGAAGTCGATCAGCTCCTTCATTTTGTTGATGTTGAGGGAGAGGTTATTTTCCTGGCACCTCTCCGCCAGGGCCCTCACCTCCTCCCTGTAGGCGGTCTCGTCATTGTTGATAATCAGGCCTACTACTGTTGTGTCATCTGCAAACTTGATGATTGAGTTGGAGGTGTGCGTGGCCACGCAGTCAATGGTGCACAGGGAGTACAGGAGGGGGCTGAGCACGCACCCTTGTGGGGCCCCTGTGTAGAGGATCAGCGAAGTGGAGGTGTTGTTTCCTACCTTCACCACCAGGGGGCGGCCCATCAGGAAGTCCAGGACCAAGTTGCACAGGGCGGGCTTCAGACCCAGGGCCAAATTGCAAATTGAAGTGGGTCTAGGGTGGCAGGTAGGTATGGTAGAGGTGATATGATCCTTGACTAGTCTCTCAAAGTACTTCATGATGACAGAAGTGAGTGCTACGGGGCGATAGTCATTTAGTTCAGTTACCTTTGCATTCTTGGGTACATGAACTATGGTGGACATCTTGAAACAAGTGGGGACAGCAGACTGGGATAGGGAGAGATTGAATATGTCCGTAAACACACCAGCCAGCTGGTCTGCGCATGCTCTGAGGACGCGGCTAGGGATGCCGTCTGGGCCGGCAGCCTTGCGGGGGTTAACACGTTTAAACGTCTTACTCACGTTGGCCACGGAGAAGGAGAGCCCGCAGTCCTTGGTAGCGGGCCGCGTCGGTGGCACTGTGTTATCCTCAAAGCCTGTGTCTGTACCGTCATGTGTTCCCCCTGGGGCTGGCCCGGCCCAGTCTGGCCGTAGTGGGCTTCATCTGTAACCTGGGAGCCATCAACCCTCTGGCTGAGATGCAGGCCCGCTGGGCCACCCAGGTCTTTAAAGGGTTACTAACACTGCCCTCCATGCTGCAGGACATAAAGAGAGACACCAGCACCTGTTTGGAGCGGCACCCTCTCCAGGTGGACCATATCCCCTATCTTGACTCCATGGCAGAGGAGTTAGGGGTTCGACCCAACCTCCTAGGGTTGCTGCTGAGGGAGCCTGGTGTGGAGCCTGGTGTGGAGCTGCGTGTGCTGCTGGGGCCCAGTACCGTCTGAGAGGGCCAGGACAGTGGGATGGGGGCCCGCCAGGCTGCACTCACCCAGTGGGAGCGAGTAGCCCAGCCATTCAGGACCAGGATGGCTCCAGAACCAGAGAGCAGAACCAGAGCCTCCTGTAGTCTGAGACTGACTGGCGCTGTTCTCCTACTAACCCTCTACACACAGTCTCTTATCACACCAAAACAGACCTCCTCTATAAGATGTACAGTCTACCTGAGACCATTTCGGGGTGGAAATGAACAATACGGGTCTGTTGGCCACCATTTTATCTCCAGTGTTAAGATCACCCGCACAGCTGATCTCAATAGTCCTGCTTTCTCCCAATATTTTACAATATACAGGGTATTATCTTTCTGTAGAAATAAAAACCTGGTAATCGAGCAGACTAAGGGGTGATTTTAACTATTTGATAATCATTCAGTACAACTACAATAAAGTAATTTCTTGTTTAAGACATCAATTATACTGTGGCAATAAATCGGTTATGTGAATGGAAAACTCATGTTGGTGCACTCATTACGTTTTCATTTCCAAACTATGTCATCCATTAATTGCAACTTGTGTAATTACGAATGGCTAAAATATCCCTGAACTGTCCACATCTAAAATGTGTAACAAAATCAAGACAATCATGATTGAGTTAATATAATCTAATCAAGGTATTTCAGATGACACAAATTATATTCTAGTTATATTGATATGTTTATATGATTAATCGCATTGTCTGAAAGCGTACAAAGTACACTGAAAACATCAAAAATACATAATTTATACAGCTAAAAACAACAATGCGATGTCAAAACAAGTTGAAATTTGGGTTAAAGAAAGTGTGCTTTATCAATTTACCTGATTTTGCTAACCGTTACATTGGACAAAATCAAGACATCAATATTCTTGTAAAGCTTTTTTGTATTAAGAAAATCTTAAATTACAGCTTAATTTGAGCAAATTCCTAATTTTCCATTAATCGTGATTAATCACAGGAAATCCCGTGATTAACTCAATAAAAAAATTTAATTGTTTGGCAGCCCTAAAATTCTTACAATACGCATTTTAAATTATTTACCAGCCTTCTGATTTCTAATGTTCCTTACGGGTCGATATTTCATTGGGGGCGGGAGTAGATAGCCTAGATGCAGATGTCTGGTAACCACGGTAACAACATGAGATCAACTGATCTGCGGGTTTATTCTTGTGGGTTTTTGGTTGAAGGCAAGCTTCTCTTAACACGCAGGTGCATTGAATCTCCCGTTTAGTAGCATCAAGTGCTAACATACAGCTGCGTGTTAAGTTCTGCCTGTTGGTTACTAAGTGTGTGAAAGACAACTACAGTAGACTAGACCATTGTGCTGTCTTATTAGAGACAAATGTACGAAGAGAATGCATCAGAGCAAGGCTATCCAACCCTGTTCCTGGAGAGCTGCCCTCATGTATGTTTTCGCTCCAACCCCAGTTGTAACTAACCTGATGCTGCGTTCGTGAAGGTGGTAATATTTACCACATACAACTGGGAAGAATCCAGTTGAAAGGCCCTTCAACTGGTAACTAGGGAAACTAGTCTATCATCCCCATGCACTGAGTTTCCCACTTGCACCTCTGACATCACTGTCAACAAAAAAAGACTGCAAGCATGACGGCATCTTCAGCAGTTGTTGTTCATGGTAAGAACTAAATACAAAATTTTTGATACAAAATTCATTCTGTTCATATTTATTTTGACTTAGAAAGTGAAAGCAGCTCTGGATATAATTTTTATGGGCAGCAACTGAGAAAAACAATCACAAGCATTCTAATGACATCCATGTTTGTGTATTTCCCAGTTCAAAACGTGAATGTACCCAACTGGTATTTATGACTTCACAACGGGTAATTACCACCTTCCCACTTGGTTATGTGCTAGCTGTACGCAGTGCTAGCTGTGCCACTAGAGATCCTGGTTCGAATCCAGGCTCTGCTGTAGCCGGCAGCGACCGGGAGACCCATGGGGCGGCGCACAATTGGCCCAGCGTCGTCCAGGGTAGGGGAGGGAATGGCCGGCAGGGATGTAGCTTAGTTGGTAGAGCATGGCGTTTGCAACGCCAGGGTTGTGGGTTCGATTCCCACGGGGGGTAAGAAAAAAAATATATAAAATAAAAAAATAAAAATAAATAAATAAGGTATGAATAAAATAAAAATAAAAACTAACTGTAAGTCGCTCTGGATAAGAGCGTCTGCTAAATGACTAAAATGTTAAATGTTATGAACGCAGTATGGTTCAGCTTATCAACCAGCTAATTAAATCAGCTGGTAGAGCATGGTGTTGTGGGTTCGTATGAAAAAAAATAAAAAAAATTGTATGCACTCACTAACTGTAACTAACTAACTGTAATTTGCACCCCAGTATCTCTATTTGCACATCATCTTTTGCACATCTATCATTCCAGTGTTAATACGAAATTGTAACTATTTTGCACTATAGCCTATTTATTGCCTTACCTCCATAACTTGCTACATTTGCACACACTGTATATATATTTTCTGTTGTATTTTTTTACTTTATGTTTTGTTTACCCCATATGTAACTCTGTGTTGTTGTTTTTATCGCACTGCTTTGCTTTATCTTGGCCAGGTCGCAGTTGTAAATGAGAACTTGTTCTCAACTGGCTTACCTGGTTAAATAAAGGTGAAATAAAAATAAATAAATACAAGTCTCTCTAGATAAGAGTGTCTGCTAAATGACTAAAATGTAAAATGTAAATGTAAAGAACTTGTTTAGCTTGTCTGGCAGCAAGAATTCGGTGTCCGCGACATGGCTGGTTTTCCTATTGTAGTCCGTGATTGTCTGTAAACCCTGCCACATACGTCTCGTGTCTGAGCCGTTGATTTGCGACTCCACTTTTTCTCGATATTGATGTTTTGTCTGTTTGATTACCTTGCGGAGGGAATAACTACTCTGTTTGTATTCTGCCATATTCCCCGTCACCTTGACATGGTTAAATGCGGTGGTTCGTGTTTTCAGTTTTTCGCGAATGCTGCCATCTATCCATGGTTTCTGGTTAGGGTAGGTTTTAATAGTCACAGTGGGTACGACATCTCCTATACACTTCCTTATAAACCCACTCACCGAATCAGCGTATACATCTGTATTATTCTCAGAGGCTACCCGGAACATATCCCAGTCCGCGTGATCAAAACAATCTTGAAGCGTGGATTCCTGTTTGAGTTTCTGCCTATAGGAAGGGAGGAGCAAAATGGAGTCGTGGTCAGATTTGCCGAAAGGAGGGCGGGGGAGGGCCTTGTATGCATAGCGGAAATTAGTGTAACAATGGTCCAGTGTTTTACCAGCGCGAGTGCTACAGTCAATATGCTGATAGAATTTAGGTAGCCTTTTTCTCAAATTTGCTTTGTTAAAATCCCAAGCTATAATAAATGCAGCCTCAGGATATATGGTTTCCAGTTTGCATAAAGTCCAGTGAAGTTCTTTGAGGGCTGTCGTGGTATCGGCTTGAGGGGGATATACACGGCCGTGACTATAACCAAAGAGAATTCTCTTGGGAGATAATACGGTCGGCATTTGATTGTGAGGAATTCTAGGTCGGGTGAACAGAAGGACTTGAGTTCCTGTATGTTACTACAATTATACCATGAGTCGTTAATCATGAAACACACACCTCCGCCCTTCTGCTTCCCGGAGAGATATTTATTCCTGTCTGCGCGATGTACTGAGAACCCAGATGGCTGTATGGACGGGGACAGTATATCCTGAGAGAGCCATGTTTCCGTGAAACAGAGGATGTCTCTCTGGAAGGCAACCCTTGGCCTGATCTCGTCCACTTTGTTGTCTAGGGAATGGACATTAGCGAGTAATATACTCTGAAGCGATGGGTGGTGTGCGCGCCTCCTAAGTCTGACTAGGAGACTGCTCCGGCTGCCTCTCCTCCGGCGCCGTTGTTTTGGTTTGGCCTCTGGAATCAGTTCAAATGCCCTGTGTGGTGCGAACAAATGATCCACTTCGGGAAAGTCGTAGTGCTGGTTAGTTGACGCCACTCTGATAACCAATAGTTCTTCCCGGCTGTATGTAAAAACAATTTTCTGTGATAACAATGTAAGAAATAATACATAAAAAAACATAATACTGCAAAGTTTCCTAAGGACTGGAAGCAAGGCAGCCCTCTCTGCCGGCGCCATCTTGGAACTTAAACAGAACAGAGAAGGCGGCAGGTAGCTTAGTGGTTAAGAGCGTTGTGCCAGTAACCGAAAGGTCGCTGGTTCTAAACCCTGAGCCGACTAGGTGAAAAATCTGTCAATGTGCCTTGGGCACTTAACCCTAATTGCTCCTGTAAGTCGCTCTGGATAAGAGCGTCTGCTAAATGACTCAAATGTAAATGTAGAAGGTCACAATGGGTGACACCATGCTTATGTGCCCATCTGTTTCAGTAGTCACCCTGGCTCACCGCCCCCTTCCTGTTAGCCTGCCGACGCCACAGTCATTCTGGCACTACTGAGTCAAAAATTGAAGTGCTTGTGTCCATGAACCTGTATTGGAAATAGTTTTTTTTTTTTGTTATCAGTCACACAGCATTGATATTACATTAGAGTTAAGACTGATGTTGAGTTACCATTCATTTAATATTAAGCTACTTAATTGGCCAGTACTCTTGAATTGCCATAGGCTAGTATTGTTTTTGTAGCTTTACTGTCCCTTGTAGAATAATCTAACGCCATCCCTTCTGATTGAAGTAGTCTGTGTGACTGTCGAGTGGTGGGCTTTATGATGGGTATATGGTACCTACACATTGAGGGAATCCTTTGGCAAGTTGCCTGAATCTCCGGATGGTATCCCTCAGTGCATCTCCGGATGGAAACACAGTGTATTTGTCCTTCAACTTGAGCTCAATTGCAAAACATACATTGTGAAGGGTCGAACAGACGAAAGCACTCACTGACACCAAACTTGTGTGCGATGCATCTGAAAATAGAGCCTGTAGCCAGCCACCACACCGCAATAGCAACACGTTTCCTCACTGGCACTGCGACGCTCAACCGAGTGTCGGTGAGCTCAAGAAGTGGCCGCAACTCACTACAAAGAGTGTTCAAAGTCTATGTTATTCATCCTGAAGTTTCTCACCCAGTCCACTTCGGTGAAGTTTCCAACAATGTTTTCCCACCAGGTCCAAATCGGACGATTGGCCATGGCAGGTGCTAACGCTAGCTTCTTGTCGTCTTCTTGCCCTCCTCTGATACCTAATGTTACTATATGAGCTGCTTGCTCAGAGCGGATGGGAGCTTCGGTCCGTCTAGACAAAGTTGCACGTATTTATGTCTGTATGGACCTCGGTAAGGCCATGTGTTGTCGCAATGCATTTAAAACTCGACCAAAGAGGTCAACATTTGTACCATCAGCAGCAGTTGTTCCTTGGAGAGATGAAGCCATGATGGATCTGAGCTCAACAAAATACATCTGTGAGTTTATACGCCTTCCAGGTCAAGGGGCAGGTCAAGGGGCTGGTCAAGGGGCTGGTCAAGGGGCTGGTCAAGGGGCTGGTCAAGGGGAAGGTCAAGGGGAAGGTCAAGGGGCAGGTCAAGGGGCAGGTCAAGGGGCTGGTCAAGGGGCTGGTCAAGGGGCTGGTCAAGGGGCAGGTCAAGGGGCAGGTCAAGGGGAAGGTCAATGGGAAGGTCAAGGGGCAGGTCAAGGGGAAGGTCAAGGGGAAGGTCAAGGGGCAGGTCAAGGGGCTGGTCAAGGGGCTGGTCAAGGGGCTGGTCAAGGGGCAGGTCAAGGGGAAGGTCAAGAGGGAAGGTCAGTGGGAAGGTCAAGCGGCTGGTCAAGGGGCTGGTCAAGGGGAAGGTCAAGCGGTTGGTCAAGGGGCAGGTCAAGGGGCTGGTCAATGGGCTGGTCAAGGGGCTGGTCAAGGGGCAGGTCAAGGGGAAGGTCAAGGGGCAGGTCAAGCGGCTGGTCAAGGGGAAGGTCAAGGGGAAGGTCAAGGGGAAGGTCAAGGGGCTGGTCAAGCGGCTGGTCAAGGGGCAGGTCAAGGGGAAGGTCAATGGGAAGGTCAAGGGGCAGGTCAAGGGGAAGGTCAAGGGGAAGGTCAAGGGGCAGGTCAAGGGGCTGGTCAAGGGGCTGGTCAAGGGGCTGGTCAAGGGGCAGGTCAAGGGGAAGGTCAAGAGGGAAGGTCAGTGGGAAGGTCAAGCGGCTGGTCAAGGGGCTGGTCAAGGGGAAGGTCAAGCGGTTGGTCAAGGGGCAGGTCAAGGGGCTGGTCAATGGGCTGGTCAAGGGGCTGGTCAAGGGGCAGGTCAAGGGGAAGGTCAAGGGGCAGGTCAAGCGGCTGGTCAAGGGGAAGGTCAAGGGGAAGGTCAAGGGGAAGGTCAAGGGGCTGGTCAAGCGGCTGGTCAAGGGGCAGGTCAAGGGGAAGGTCAATGGGAAGGTCAAGGGGCAGGTCAAGGGGAAGGTCAAGGGGAAGGTCAAGGGGCAGGTCAAGGGGCTGGTCAAGGGGCTGGTCAAGGGGCTGGTCAAGGGGCAGGTCAAGGGGAAGGTCAAGGGGAAGGTCAGTGGGAAGGTCAAGCGGCTGGTCAAGGTGTTGGTCAAGGGGCAGGTCAAGGGGCAGGTCAAGGGGAAGGTCAAGGGGAAGGTCAAGGGGAAGGTCAAGGGGCAGGTCAAGGGGAAGGTCAAGGGGAAGGTCAAGGGGCAGGTCAAGGGGAAGGTCAAGCGGCTGGTCAAGGTGTTGGTCAAGGGGCTGCAAGCGCATATGTCACTTCAAGCCCCTGAGCCATGCCCGAGCCCTCTGTCAGCCCGAGCCCTCTGTCAGCCCGAGCCCTCTGTCAGCCCGAGCCCTCTGTCAGCCCGTGACATTCCCGTTGCTAATGTCAATTGAAAAGCTTATGTACATATTATGTAAATTGGTTTCGTCCCGATATCTCCATTCCAAGTCTCTTCAATGGTTATAGGCCCTGAGACTGGACCACTCAGGAACACTCAGTACCACTTGGAAAGCCATTCAGGTGTGTCTTTGGCATTAAAATGTGTGTAAATGTCTCGCTGAAAAATATAACTATCCCAGGGTTAGATTTTCAGAAGACTGAGGTGGGTTCTCCTCTAACTTTTCACCTGGACTTTGCTCCTTTTTCATTCAGCACTCCAGTGTGTGTGTGTGTGTGTGTGTGTGTGTGTGTGCGTGTGCGTGTGCGTGTGCGTGTGCGTGTGCGTGCGCGTGCGCGTGCGCGTGCGCGCCTCTGGTCTCACCATTCCTGTGTTTCTTCTCCTTGCTAGGGCCCTTGCTGAAGGAACGGTAGACAGGAGTCTGTTTAGGAGGGATGGTGACCTTCTCTACGTGTTTCCTCCACTGGGTCTGGAAGTATTCATTCTTCTCTGTCTTCTTCTCTTTCTCTTGGTACACCTTTTCCTGGAGGACAGAAACATTATTACAACGTTATTACAACGTTTATACAACTTGGTACTGCTTTTCCTGGAGGACAGAAACGTTATTACAACGTTATTACAACGTTTATACAACTTTATTATGTACTATTAACATAACTTAGTGGCCTTGTGGTTAAAGTGTCCAACCTGAGATTGGAAGGTTGGGGGTTCGATCCCGGATGAGTCACACCAAAAATGGGACCGGATGTGTCTCTGCTTGGCACTCAGCATAAAGGGATAGATTGGGGGTAAGGCCCTGCTATAGACAAGCGTCCTGTCCAGGGGGTGTCCTGTACATCAAGCTGTCTCACTACAGAAACAGGAGATAGACTAGTGTCCTGTCCAGGGGGTGTACTGTACATCAAGCTGTCTCACTACAGAAACAGGAGATAGGCTAGTGTCCTGTACATCAAGCTGCCTCACTACAGAAACAGGAGATAGACTAGTGTCCTGTCCAGGGGGTGGGCTGTACATCAAGCTGTCTCACTACAGAAACTGGAGATAGGCTCCTGCCCTATGAGCTGGTCTGGCTCAGACAAGACTTACTTTACAATGTTATAAAAACATTATTACAACATCATTCAAGCGTTATTCTAGAGTTAGGCCTACTGCTTTTCGTGCAGAGGATATCATTACAATAAGCTCCTACTATTAACAGGTGTTTTCAGGGAATAACAATGTTGTTCTACAGATATTTAAAGTCTCAAGTGTTCTGATCTATTTTGGTTAATTCTGCTGTTCTGTTTTGTTGTGCTTTTGTCTTGTTGCTATGTGTGTTGCTAGTGAATGACCAGTCCTGTTATTATCTTGTCCAGATGTGTTGCTAGTGAATGACCAGTCCTGTTATTATCTTGTCCAGATTGAATTAGCAGCTCGTTGTCATCTCTTCCATAGTATTAGGATGGACAACAAAGGATCGGCATGTACCGACACAAAAATGTATGCACGCACGACTGTAAGTCGCTTTGGATAAAAGCGTCTGCTAAATGGCATATTATTATATTATTATTATTACCGCCATGGTGTTTACCCTAACCTACCCTGTCCTGTTCAGGTGTTGTGTGATAACCTACCCAGTCCTGTTCAGGTGTTGTGTGATAACCTACCCTGTCCTGTTCAGGTGTTGTGTGGTAACCTACCCTGTCCTGTTCAGGTGTTGTGTGATAACCTACCCTGTACTCCTTGGAGAGCCTCTTCATCTTGTTGCTGAGCAGGAAGTAGACAGCCAGGGTGTGACAGGCTCTGTTGGTCAGCACGGCACTCAGCACCTCGCTGTGTTTATAACCCATCCTCTCTGTCATATGGAGCAATACCATGTGGTTGATCTCCTCAATGTGGATCCTATAGAGAGAGAGAGGTTAGCCATCCAACCTGTGTGTGTCTGTGTGTGTGTGTGTGTGTGTGTGTGTGTGTGTGTGTGTGTGTGTGTGTGTGTGTGTGTGTGTGTGTGTGTGTGTGTGTGTGTGTGTGTGTGTGTGTACCTGTTGAGGTAGGGTGCTCCAGTGTTAGCGTTAGCCAGTTGTAGCCAGGAGTCAGCCATGACCTGGTGGATGTTGGGTCTCTTAGCTGGGTTTGGTTCTAACAGCTTCTTCATTAGACAGATGGCTGCTGTGGAGTGAGAGAGTGAGAGTGAGAGTGAGAGTGAGAGAGAGAGAGAGAGAGAGAGAGAGAGAGAGAGAGAGAGAGAGAGAGATGAGAAGGGGGAGAGAGAGGGAGAGAGATGAGAAGAGAGGAGAGAGAAAGATGAGAAGAGAGAAGGGGGAGAGAGAGGGAGAGAGAGAGAGAGAGAGAGAGAGAGAGATGAGAAGGGGGAGAGAGAGGGAGAGAGATGAGAAGAGAGGAGAGAGAAAGATGAGAAGAGAGAAGGGGGAGAGAGTTTGTTAAAGCTACATTCTGGGATTTAAAAAACAACAAAACAGCCGCCCGGCACTTGTTTTGGTACATTTGTTTCTGTGTGTGTCTCTGTGTGCATGTTTCTGTGTGTGTCTCTGTGTGCATGTCTATGTGTGTATCTCTGTGTGCATGTTTCTGTGTGTGTGTACCTGTAGAGAGAGAGGGCGGTAGAGGGTTCATATCCTTGTCCACCATCTTCTGCTGCAGAGCCCTGAGACTGAAGGGCTCCACGGTGAAGGGAAGGGTGCCAGTCAGCATGGCGTACATGTTCACTCCTCTGTAAGGGACAGACAACGTTACACACCTGCGTACAACAAACTATACACTCACCTAGCCAATAATACATCTCATAAAAAATGAGTTCTAGTCAACTGGTTGAGAGGTTATCTAGTAGTTTGTATAGATGTCTTTACTGTTCACAGTCTAGAAGTGTATTTATTCTGACAGAGAAATAAGGTTGACTGTTTACAGTCTAGAGGTGTATTTATTCTGATAGAGAGAAATAAGGTTGACTGTTTACAGTCTAGAAGTGTATTTATTCTGACAGAGAGAAATAAGGTTGACTGTTTACAGTCTAGAAGTGTATTTATTCTGACAGAGAGAAATAAGGTTGACTGTTCACAGTCTAGAAGTGTATTTATTCTGATAGAGAAATAAGGTTGACTGTTTACAGTCTAGAAGTGTATTTATTCTGACAGAGAGAAATAAGGTTGACTGTTCACAGTCTAGAAGTGTATTTATTCTGATAGAGAAATAAGGTTGACTGTTCACAGTCTAGACGTGTATTTATTCTCAGAGAGAAATAAGGTTGACTGTTTACAGTCTAGAAGTGTATTTATTCTCAGAGAGAAATAAGGTTGACTGTTTACAGTCTAGAAGTGTATTTATTCTGACAGAGAGAAATAAGGTTGACTGTTCACAGTCTAGAAGTGTATTTATTCTGATAGAGAAATAAGGTTGACTGTTCACAGTCTAGACGTGTATTTATTCTCAGAGAGAAATACAATCTACTGTTTACAGTCCAGAAGGGTTTTAATCTGATTTAAATAAGGTTGACTGTTTACAGTCTAGAATATTTATGTTGTAAACTGTTGACATGAAACGTGTATGTTGTAAACTGTTGACATGAAACGTGTATGTTGTAAACTGTTGTGTGTAAAACCTTTCAGTTGTGTGGTTTGTGTACTCACATGGACCAGACGTCCACCTTGGGTCCGTACTTCTTGCGGGACAGTAGTTCTGGAGCAGCATAGGCTGGGCTCCCACACTGGGTACTGAACGGGTCTGAATAACCCAGGATTCCTGCACAGTTACTGAGACCAAAATCTACAGGAGAGGAGAGAGGTTCTGAATGTCATTTCGGAGGGGGGGTTTGAGAGAGAGAGAGAGAGAGAGAGAGAGAGACAGAGAGAGAGACAGAGAGACAGAGAGACAGAGAGAGAGAGAGAGAGAGAGAGAGAGAGAGAGAGAGAGAGAGAGAGAGAGAGAGAGAGAGAGACAGAGAGAGAGACAGAGAGAGAGAGAGATGTGTGTGGGTGTTTTACAACCCTTCTGTCTGTCAGTCACTTATTCATACCCCCACCCAACCACCCACCTTCCCTTCACGTGCCACCCCTGAAATATCCTGTTACTGTAGACTAGAGGTCTGTACCCCTGAAATATCCTGTTACTGTAGACTAGAGGTCTGCCCCCCCTGAAATATCCTGTTACTGTAGACTAGAGGTCTGTACCCCTGAAATATCCTGTTACTGGAGACTAGAGGTATGTACCCCTGAAATATCCTGTTACTGGAGACTAGAGGTCTGCCCCCCCTGAAATATCCTGTTACTGGAGACTAGAGGTCTGTACCCCTGAAATATCCTGTTACTGTAGACCAGAGGTCTGTACCCCTGAAATATCCTGTTACTGGAGGCTGGAGGTCTGTACCCCTGAAATATCCTGTTACTGTAGACTAGAGGTCTGTACCCCTGAAATATCCTGTTACTGGAGACTAGAGGTCTGCCCCCCCCCCCCTGAAATATCCTGTTACTGGAGACTAGAGGTCTGCCCCCCTGAAATATCCTGTTACTGTAGACTAGAGGTCTGCCCCCCCCCTGAAATATCCTGTTACTGGAGACTAGAGGTCTGCCCCCCCCTGAAATATCCTGTTACTGTAGACTAGAGGTCTGCCCCCCCTGAAATATCCTGTTACTGGAGACTAGAGGTCTGTACCCCTGAAATATCCTGTTACTGTAAACTAGAGGTCTGTATCCCTGAAATATCCTGTTACTGTAGACTAGAGGTCTGCCCCCCTGAAATATCCTGTTACTGTAGACTAGAGGTCTGCCCCCCCTGAAATATCCTGTTACTGTAGACTAGAGGTCTGCCTCCCTGAAATATCCTGTTACTGTAGACTAGAGGTCTGTACCCCCTGAAATATCCTGTTACTGTAGACTATAGGTCTGTACCCCTGAAATATCCTGTTACTGTAGACTAGAGGTCTGCCCCCCTGAAATATCCTGTTACTGTAGACTAGAGGTCTGTACCCCTGAAATATCCTGTTACTGTAGACTAGAGGTCTGTACCCCCTGAAATATCCTGTTACTGTAGACTATAGGTCTGTACCCCTGAAATATCCTGTTACTGTAGACTATAGGTCTGCCCCCCTGAAATATCCTGTTACTGTAGACTAGAGGTCTGTACCCCTGAAATATCCTGTTACTGGAGACTAGAGGTCTGCCCCCCCCTGAAATATCCTGTTACTGTAGACTAGAGGTCTGCCCCCCCTGAAATATCCTGTTACTGTAGACTAGAGGTCTGTACCCCTGAAATATCCTGTTACTGTAGACTAGAGGTCTGCCCCCCTGAAATATCCTGTTACTGTAGACTAGAGGTCTGTACCCCTGAAATATCATGTTACTGGAGACTAGAGGTCTGCCCCCCCCTGAAATATCCTGTTACTGTAGACTAGAGGTCTGCCCCCCATGAAATATCCTGTTACTGTAGACTAGAGGTCTGTACCCCTGAAATATCCTGTTACTGGAGACTAGAGGTCTGCCCCCCATGAAATATCCTGTTACTGTAGACTAGAGGTCTGCCCCCCATGAAATATCCTGTTACTGTAGACTAGAGGTCTGCCCCCCATGAAATATCCTGTTACTGGAGACTAGAGGTCTGCCCCCCCTGAAATATCCTGTTACTGTAGACTAGAGGTCTGCCCCCCATGAAATATCCTGTTACTGTAGACTAGAGGTCTGCCCCCCTGAAATATCCTGTTACTGGAGACTAGAGGTCTGCCCCCCCTGAAATATCCTGTTACTGGAGACTAGAGGTCTGTACCCCTGAAATATCCTGTTACTGGAGACTAGAGGTCTGCCCCCCATGAAATATCCTGTTACTGGAGACTAGAGGTCTGTACCCCTGAAATATCCTGTTACTGGAGACTAGAGGTCTTTACCCCTTGAAATATCCGGTTACTGGAGACTAGAGGTCTGCCCCCCCCCCTGAAATATCCTGTTACTGTAGACTAGAGGTCTGTACCCCTGAAATATCCTGTTACTGTAGACTAGAGGTCTGTACCCCTGAAATATCCTGTTACTGTAGACTAGAGGTCTGTACCCCTGAAATATCCTGTTACTGTAGACTAGAGGTCTGCCCCCCATGAAATATCCTGTTACTGGAGACTAGAGGTCTGCCCCCCATGAAATATCCTGTTACTGTAGACTAGAGGTCTGCCCCCCCTGAAATATCCTGTTACTGTAGACTAGAGGTCTGTACCCCTGAAATATCCTGTTACTGTAGACTAGAGGTCTGTACCCCTGAAATATCCTGTTACTGTAGACTAGAGGTCTGTACCCCTGAAATATCCTGTTACTGTAGACTAGAGGTCTGTACCCCTGAAATATCCTGTTACTGGAGACTAGAGGTCTGCCCCCCCCTGAAATATCCTGTTACTGTAGACTAGAGGTCTGCCCCCCCTGAAATATCCTGTTACTGTAGACTAGAGGTCTGTACCCCTGAAATATCCTGTTACTGTAGACTAGAGGTCTGCCCCCCTGAAATATCCTGTTACTGTAGACTAGAGGTCTGTACCCCTGAAATATCATGTTACTGGAGACTAGAGGTCTGCCCCCCCCTGAAATATCCTGTTACTGTAGACTAGAGGTCTGCCCCCCATGAAATATCCTGTTACTGTAGACTAGAGGTCTGTACCCCTGAAATATCCTGTTACTGGAGACTAGAGGTCTGCCCCCCATGAAATATCCTGTTACTGTAGACTAGAGGTCTGCCCCCCATGAAATATCCTGTTACTGTAGACTAGAGGTCTGCCCCCCATGAAATATCCTGTTACTGGAGACTAGAGGTCTGCCCCCCCTGAAATATCCTGTTACTGTAGACTAGAGGTCTGCCCCCCATGAAATATCCTGTTACTGTAGACTAGAGGTCTGCCCCCCTGAAATATCCTGTTACTGGAGACTAGAGGTCTGCCCCCCCTGAAATATCCTGTTACTGGAGACTAGAGGTCTGTACCCCTGAAATATCCTGTTACTGGAGACTAGAGGTCTGCCCCCCATGAAATATCCTGTTACTGGAGACTAGAGGTCTGTACCCCTGAAATATCCTGTTACTGGAGACTAGAGGTCTTTACCCCTTGAAATATCCGGTTACTGGAGACTAGAGGTCTGCCCCCCCCCCTGAAATATCCTGTTACTGTAGACTAGAGGTCTGTACCCCTGAAATATCCTGTTACTGTAGACTAGAGGTCTGTACCCCTGAAATATCCTGTTACTGTAGACTAGAGGTCTGTACCCCTGAAATATCCTGTTACTGTAGACTAGAGGTCTGCCCCCCATGAAATATCCTGTTACTGGAGACTAGAGGTCTGCCCCCCATGAAATATCCTGTTACTGTAGACTAGAGGTCTGCCCCCCCTGAAATATCCTGTTACTGTAGACTAGAGGTCTGTACCCCTGAAATATCCTGTTACTGTAGACTAGAGGTCTGTACCCCTGAAATATCCTGTTACTGTAGACTAGAGGTCTGTACCCCTGAAATATCCTGTTACTGTAGACTAGAGGTCTGCCCCCCTGAAATATCCTGTTACTATAGATTAGAGGTCTGCCCCCCATGAAATATCCTGTTACTGTAGACTAGAGGTCTGTACCCCTGAAATATCCTGTTACTGTAGACTAGAGGTCTGTACCCCTGAAATATCCTGTTACTGTAGACTAGAGGTCTGTACCCCTGAAATATCCTGTTACTGTAGACTAGAGGTCTGTACCCCTGAAATATCCTGTTACTGTAGACTAGAGGTCTGTACCCCTGAAATATCCTGTTACTGTAGACTAGAGGTCTGCCCCCCCTGAAATATCCTGTTACTGTAGACTAGAGGTCTGTACCCCTGAAATATCCTGTTACTGTAGACTAGAGGTCTGCCCCCCTGAAATATCCTGTTACTATAGATTAGAGGTCTGCCCCCCATGAAATATCCTGTTACTGTAGACTAGAGGTATGTACCCCTGTAATATACTGTTACTGTAGACAAGAGGTCTGTACCCCTGAAATATCCTGTTACTGTAGACTAGAGGTCTGTACCCCTGAAATATCCTGTTACTGTAGACTAGAGGTCTGCCCCCTGAAATATCCTGTTACTATAGATTAGAGGTCTGCCCCCCATGAAATATCCTGTTACTGTAGACTAGAGGTATGTACCCCTGAAATATCCTGTTACTGTAGACTAGAGGTCTGTACCCCTGAAATATCCTGTTACTGTAGACTAGAGGTCTGCCCCCCCTGAAATATCCTGTTACTGTAGACTAGAGGTCTGTCCCCCCTGAAATATCCTGTTACTGTAGACTAGAGGTCTGCCCCCTCCCCCTGAAATATCCTGTTACTGGAGACTAGAGGTCTGCCCCCCATGAAATATCCTGTTACTGTAGACTAGAGGTCTGCCCCCCATGAAATATCATGTTACTGGAGACTAGAGGTGTGCCCCCCATGAAATATCGTGTTACTGTAGACTAGAGGTCTGCCCCTCCTGAAATATCCTGTTACTGTAGACTAGAGGTCTGTACCCCTGAAATATCCTGTTACTGTAGACTAGAGGTCTGTACCCCTGAAATATCCTGTTACTGTTGACTAGAGGTCTGTACCCCTGAAATATCCTGTTACTGTAGACTAGAGGTCTGCCCCCCTGAAATATCCTGTTACTATAGATTAGAGGTCTGCCCCCCATGAAATATCCTGTTACTGTAGACTAGAGGTCTGTACCCCTGAAATATCCTGTTACTGTAGACTAGAGGTCTGTACCCCTGAAATATCCTGTTACTGTAGACTAGAGGTCTGTACCCCTGAAATATCCTGTTACTGTAGACTAGAGGTCTGTACCCCTGAAATATCCTGTTACTGTAGACTAGAGATCTGTACCCCTGAAATATCCTGTTACTGTAGACTAGAGGTCTGCCCCCCCTGAAATATCCTGTTACTGTAGACTAGAGGTCTGTACCCCTGAAATATCCTGTTACTGTAGACTAGAGGTCTGCCCCCCTGAAATATCCTGTTACTATAGATTAGAGGTCTGCCCCCCATGAAATATCCTGTTACTGTAGACTAGAGGTATGTACCCCTGAAATATCCTGTTACTGTAGACTAGAGGTCTGTACCCCTGAAATATCCTGTTACTGTAGACTAGAGGTCTGCCCCCCCCTGAAATATCCTGTTACTGTAGACTAGAGGTCTGTCCCCCCTGAAATATCCTGTTACTGTAGACTAGAGGTCTGCCCCCTCCCCCTGAAATATCCTGTTACTGGAGACTAGAGGTCTGCCCCCCATGAAATATCCTGTTACTGTAGACTAGAGGTCTGCCCCCTCCCCCTGAAATATCCTGTTACTGGAGACTAGAGGTCTGCCCCCCATGAAATATCCTGTTACTGTAGACTAGAGGTCTGCCCCCCATGAAATATCATGTTACTGGAGACTAGAGGTGTGCCCCCCATGAAATATCCTGTTACTGTAGACTAGAGGTCTGCCCCCCCTGAAATATCCTGTTACTGTAGACTAGAGGTCTGTACCCCTGAAATATCCTGTTACTGTAGACTAGAGGTCTGTACCCCTGAAATATCCTGTTACTGTTGACTAGAGGTCTGTACCCCTGAAATATCCTGTTACTGTAGACTAGAGGTCTGCCCCCCTGAAATATCCTGTTACTATAGATTAGAGGTCTGCCCCCCATGAAATATCCTGTTACTGTAGACTAGAGGTCTGTACCCCTGAAATATCCTGTTACTGTAGACAAGAGGTCTGTACCCCTGAAATATCCTGTTACTGTAGACTAGAGGTCTGTACCCCTGAAATATCCTGTTACTGTAGACTAGAGGTCTGTACCCCTGAAATATCCTGTTACTGTAGACTAGAGGTCTGTACCCCTGAAATATCCTGTTACTGTAGACTAGAGGTCTGTACCCCTGAAATATCCTGTTACTGGAGACTAGAGGTCTGTACCCCTGAAATATCCTGTTACTGTAGACTAGAGGTCTGCCCCCCCTGAAATATCCTGTTACTGTAGACTAGAGGTCTGTACCCCTGAAATATCCTGTTACTGTAGACTAGAGGTCTGCCCCCCATGAAATATCCTGTTACTGTAGACTAGAGGTCTGTACCCCTGAAATATCCTGTTACTGTAGACTAGAGGTCTGTACCCCTGAAATATCCTGTTACTGTAGACTAGAGGTCTGTACCCCTGAAATATCCTGTTACTGTAGACTAGAGGTCTGTACCCCTGAAATATCCTGTTACTGTAGACTAGAGGTCTGTACCCCTGAAATATCCTGTTACTGTAGACTAGAGGTCTGCCCCCTGAAATATCCTGTTACTATAGATTAGAGGTCTGCCCCCCATGAAATATCCTGTTACTGTAGACTAGAGGTATGTACCCCTGAAATATCCTGTTACTGTAGACTAGAGGTCTGTACCCCCTGAAATATCCTGTTACTGTAGACTAGAGGTCTGCCCCCCTGAAATATCCTGTTACTGTAGACTAGAGGTCTGTACCCCTGAAATATCCTGTTACTGGAGACTAGAGGTCTGCCCCCCCTGAAATATCCTGTTACTGTAGTCTAGAGGTCTGCCCCCCTGAAATATCCTGTTACTGTAGATTAGAGGTCTGCCACCCCTGAAATATCCTGTTACTGGAGACTGGAGGTCTGTACCCCTGAAATATCCTGTTACTGTAGACTAGAGGTCTGTACCCCTGAAATATCCTGTTACTGTAGACTAGAGGTCTGCCCCCCCTGAAATATCCTGTTACTGTAGACTAGAGGTCTGCCCCCCCTGAAAGATCCTGTTACTGTAGATTAGAGGTCTGTACCCCTGAAATATCCTGTTACTGTAGACTAGAGGTCTGCCCCCCATGAAATATCATGTTACTGGAGACTAGAGGTGTGCCCCCCATGAAATATCGTGTTACTGTAGACTAGAGGTCTGCCCCTCCTGAAATATCCTGTTACTGTAGACTAGAGGTCTGTACCCCTGAAATATCCTGTTACTGTAGACTAGAGGTCTGTACCCCTGAAATATCCTGTTACTGTTGACTAGAGGTCTGTACCCCTGAAATATCCTGTTACTGTAGACTAGAGGTCTGCCCCCCTGAAATATCCTGTTACTATAGATTAGAGGTCTGCCCCCCATGAAATATCCTGTTACTGTAGACTAGAGGTCTGTACCCCTGAAATATCCTGTTACTGTAGACTAGAGGTCTGTACCCCTGAAATATCCTGTTACTGTAGACTAGAGGTCTGTACCCCTGAAATATCCTGTTACTGTAGACTAGAGGTCTGTACCCCTGAAATATCCTGTTACTGTAGACTAGAGATCTGTACCCCTGAAATATCCTGTTACTGTAGACTAGAGGTCTGCCCCCCCTGAAATATCCTGTTACTGTAGACTAGAGGTCTGTACCCCTGAAATATCCTGTTACTGTAGACTAGAGGTCTGCCCCCCTGAAATATCCTGTTACTATAGATTAGAGGTCTGCCCCCCATGAAATATCCTGTTACTGTAGACTAGAGGTATGTACCCCTGAAATATACTGTTACTGTAGACAAGAGGTCTGTACCCCTGAAATATCCTGTTACTGTAGACTAGAGGTCTGTACCCCTGAAATATCCTGTTACTGTAGACTAGAGGTCTGCCCCCTGAAATATCCTGTTACTATAGATTAGAGGTCTGCCCCCCATGAAATATCCTGTTACTGTAGACTAGAGGTATGTACCCCTGAAATATCCTGTTACTGTAGACTAGAGGTCTGTACCCCTGAAATATCCTGTTACTGTAGACTAGAGGTCTGCCCCCCCCTGAAATATCCTGTTACTGTAGACTAGAGGTCTGTCCCCCCTGAAATATCCTGTTACTGTAGACTAGAGGTCTGCCCCCTCCCCCTGAAATATCCTGTTACTGGAGACTAGAGGTCTGCCCCCCATGAAATATCCTGTTACTGTAGACTAGAGGTCTGCCCCCCATGAAATATCATGTTACTGGAGACTAGAGGTGTGCCCCCCATGAAATATCCTGTTACTGTAGACTAGAGGTCTGCCCCCCCTGAAATATCCTGTTACTGTAGACTAGAGGTCTGTACCCCTGAAATATCCTGTTACTGTAGACTAGAGGTCTGTACCCCTGAAATATCCTGTTACTGTTGACTAGAGGTCTGTACCCCTGAAATATCCTGTTACTGTAGACTAGAGGTCTGCCCCCCTGAAATATCCTGTTACTATAGATTAGAGGTCTGCCCCCCATGAAATATCCTGTTACTGTAGACTAGAGGTCTGTACCCCTGAAATATCCTGTTACTGTAGACAAGAGGTCTGTACCCCTGAAATATCCTGTTACTGTAGACTAGAGGTCTGTACCCCTGAAATATCCTGTTACTGTAGACTAGAGGTCTGTACCCCTGAAATATCCTGTTACTGTAGACTAGAGGTCTGTACCCCTGAAATATCCTGTTACTGTAGACTAGAGGTCTGTACCCCTGAAATATCCTGTTACTGGAGACTAGAGGTCTGTACCCCTGAAATATCCTGTTACTGTAGACTAGAGGTCTGCCCCCCCTGAAATATCCTGTTACTGTAGACTAGAGGTCTGTACCCCTGAAATATCCTGTTACTGTAGACTAGAGGTCTGCCCCCCATGAAATATCCTGTTACTGTAGACTAGAGGTCTGTACCCCTGAAATATCCTGTTACTGTAGACTAGAGGTCTGTACCCCTGAAATATCCTGTTACTGTAGACTAGAGGTCTGTACCCCTGAAATATCCTGTTACTGTAGACTAGAGGTCTGTACCCCTGAAATATCCTGTTACTGTAGACTAGAGGTCTGTACCCCTGAAATATCCTGTTACTGTAGACTAGAGGTCTGCCCCCTGAAATATCCTGTTACTATAGATTAGAGGTCTGCCCCCCATGAAATATCCTGTTACTGTAGACTAGAGGTATGTACCCCTGAAATATCCTGTTACTGTAGACTAGAGGTCTGTACCCCCTGAAATATCCTGTTACTGTAGACTAGAGGTCTGCCCCCCTGAAATATCCTGTTACTGTAGACTAGAGGTCTGTACCCCTGAAATATCCTGTTACTGGAGACTAGAGGTCTGCCCCCCCTGAAATATCCTGTTACTGTAGTCTAGAGGTCTGCCCCCCTGAAATATCCTGTTACTGTAGATTAGAGGTCTGCCACCCCTGAAATATCCTGTTACTGGAGACTGGAGGTCTGTACCCCTGAAATATCCTGTTACTGTAGACTAGAGGTCTGTACCCCTGAAATATCCTGTTACTGTAGACTAGAGGTCTGCCCCCCCTGAAATATCCTGTTACTGTAGACTAGAGGTCTGCCCCCCCTGAAAGATCCTGTTACTGTAGATTAGAGGTCTGTACCCCTGAAATATCCTGTTACTGTAGACTAGAGGTCTGCCCCCCATGAAATATTCTGTTACTGGAGACTAGAGGTATGTACCCCTGAAATATCCTGTTACTGTAGACTAGAGGTCTGTACCCCTGAAATATCCTGTTACTGTAGACTAGAGGTCTGCCCCCCTGAAATATCCTGTTACTATAGATTAGAGGTCTGCCCCCCATGAAATATCCTGTTACTGTAGACTAGAGGTATGTACCCCTGAAATATCCTGTTACTGTAGACTAGAGGTCTGTACCCCTGAAATATCCTGTTACTGTAGACTAGAGGTCTGTACCCCTGAAATATCCTGTTACTGTAGACTAGAGGTCTGTACCCCTGAAATATCCTGTTACTGTAGACTAGAGGTCTGCCCCCTGAAATATCCTGTTACTATAGATTAGAGGTCTGCCCCCCATGAAATATCCTGTTACTGTAGACTAGAGGTATGTACCCCTGAAATATCCTGTTACTGTAGACTAGAGGTCTGTACCCCCTGAAATATCCTGTTACTGTAGACTAGAGGTCTGTATCCCTGAAATATCCTGTTACTGTAGACCAGAGGTCTGTACCCCTGAAATATCCTGTTACTGTAGACTAGAGGTCTTCCCCCCATGAAATATCCTGTTACTGTAGACTAGAGGTCTGTACCCCTGAAATATCCTGTTACTGTAGACTAGAGATCTGTACCCCTGAAATATCCTGTTACTGTAGACTAGAGGTCTGTACCCCTGAAATATCCTGTTACTGTAGACTAGAGGTCTGTACCCCTGAAATATCCTGTTACTGTAGACTAGAGGTCTGCCCCCCCTGAAATATCCTGTTACTGTAGACTAGAGGTCTGCCCCCCCTGAAAGATCCTGTTACTGTAGATTAGAGGTCTGTACCCCTGAAATATCCTGTTACTGTAGACTAGAGGTCTGCCCCCCATGAAATATCCTGTTACTGGAGACTAGAGGTCTGTACCCCTGAAATATCCTGTTACTGTAGACTAGAGGTCTGTACCCCTGAAATATCCTGTTACTGTAGACTAGAGGTCTGCCCCCCTGAAATATCCTGTTACTATAGATTAGAGGTCTGCCCCCCATGAAATATCCTGTTACTGTAGACTAGAGGTATGTACCCCTGAAATATCCTGTTACTGTAGACTAGAGGTCTGTACCCCTGAAATATCCTGTTACTGTAGACTAGAGGTCTGTACCCCTGAAATATCCTGTTACTGTAGACTAGAGGTCTGTACCCCTGAAATATCCTGTTACTGTAGACTAGAGGTCTGCCCCCTGAAATATCCTGTTACTATAGATTAGAGGTCTGCCCCCCATGAAATATCCTGTTACTGTAGACTAGAGGTATGTACCCCTGAAATATCCTGTTACTGTAGACTAGAGGTCTGTACCCCCTGAAATATCCTGTTACTGTAGACTAGCGGTCTGCCCCCCTGAAATATCCTGTTACTGTAGACTAGAGGTCTGTACCCCTGAAATATCCTGTTACTGGAGACTAGAGGTCTGCCCCCCCTGAAATATCCTGTTACTGTAGTCTAGAGGTCTGCCCCCCTGAAATATCCTGTTACTGTAGATTAGAGGTCTGCCACCCCTGAAATATCCTGTTACTGGAGACTGGAGGTCTGTACCCCTGAAATATCCTGTTACTGTAGACTAGAGGTCTGTACCCCTGAAATATCCTGTTACTGTAGACTAGAGGTCTGCCCCCCTGAAATATCCTGTTACTGTAGATTAGAGGTCTGCCACCCCTGAAATATCCTGTTACTGGAGACTAGAGGTCTGTACCCATGAAATATCCTGTTACTGTAGACTAGAGATCTGTACCCCTGAAATATCCTGTTACTGTAGACTAGAGGTCTGTACCCCTGAAATATCCTGTTACTGTAGACTAGAGGTCTGTACCCTTGAAATATCCTGTTACTGTAGACTAGAGGTCTGCCCCCCCCTGAAATATCCTGTTACTGTAGACTAGAGGTCTGTCCCCCCTGAAATATCCTGTTACTGTAGACTAGAGGTCTGCCCCCCCCCCCCTGAAATATCCTGTTACTGGAGACTAGAGGTCTGCCCCCCATGAAATATCCTGTTACTGTAGACTAGAGGTCTGCCCCCCATGAAATATCCTGTTACTGGAGACTAGAGGTCTGTACCCCTGAAATATCCTGTTACTGTAGACTAGAGGTCTGCCCCCCCATGAAATATCCTGTTACTGTAGACTAGAGGTCTGTACCCCTGAAATATCCTGTTACTGGAGACTAGAGGTCTGTACCCCCTGAAATATCCTGTTACTGTAGACTAGAGGTCTGTACCCCTGAAATATCCTGTTACTGTAGACTAGAGGTCTGCCCCCCATGAAATATCCTGTTACTGGAGACTAGAGGTCTGCCCCCCTGAAATATCCTGTTACTCTAGACTAGAGGTCTGCCCCCCCTGAAATATCCTGTTACTGTAGACTAGAGGTCTGTACCCCTGAAATATCCTGTTACTGGAGACTAGAGGTCTGCCCCCCCTGAAATATCCTGTTACTGTAGACTAGAGGTCTGTACCCCTGAAATATCCTGTTACTGTAGACTAGAGGTCTGTACCCCTGAAATATCCTGTTACTGTAGACTAGAGGTCTGCCCCCCCTGAAATATCCTGTTACTGGAGACTAGAGGTCTGCCCCCCCTGAAATATCCTGTTACTGTAGACTAGAGGTCTGTACGCCTGAAATATCCTGTTACTGTAGACTAGAGGTATGTACCCCTGAAATATCCTGTTACTGTAGACTAGAGGTCTGTACCCCTGAAATATCCTGTTACTGGAGACTAGAGGTCTGCCCCCCCTGAAATATCCTGTTACTGTAGACTAGAGGTCTGTACCCCTGAAATATCCTGTTACTGTAGACTAGAGGTCTGTACCCCTGAAATATCCTGTTACTGTAGACTAGAGGTCTGCCCCCCCTGAAATATCCTGTTACTGGAGACTAGAGGTCTGCCCCCCCTGAAATATCCTGTTACTGTAGACTAGAGGTCTGTACGCCTGAAATATCCTGTTACTGTAGACTAGAGGTATGTACCCCTGAAATATCCTGTTACTGTAGACTAGAGGTCTGTACCCCTGAAATATCCTGTTACTGTAGACTAGAGGTCTGTACCCCTGAAATATCCTGTTACTGGAGACTAGAGGTCTGCCCCCCCTGAAATATCCTGTTACTGTAGACTAGAGGTCTGTACCCCTGAAATATCCTGTTACTGTAGACTAGAGGTCTGTACCCCTGAAATATCCTGTTACTGTAGACTAGAGGTCTGCCCCCCCCTGAAATATCCTGTTACTGTAGACTAGAGGTCTGTCCCCCCTGAAATATCCTGTTACTGTAGACTAGAGGTCTGCCCCCCCCCCTGAAATATCCTGTTACTGGAGACTAGAGGTCTGCCCCCCATGAAATATCCTGTTACTGGAGACTAGAGGTCTGTACCCCTGAAATATCCTGTTACTGTAGACTAGAGGTCTGTACCCCTGAAATATCCTGTTACTGGAGACTAGAGGTCTGTACCCCCTGAAATATCCTGTTACTGTGGACTAGAGGTCTGTACCCCTGAAATATCCTGTTACTGTAGACTAGAGGTATGTACCCCTGAAATATCCTGTTACTGTAGACTAGAGGTCTGTACCCCTGAAATATCCTGTTACTGGAGACTAGAGGTCTGTACCCCTGAAATATCCTGTTACTGTAGACTAGAGGTCTGTACCCCTGAAATATCCTGTTACTGTAGACTAGAAGTCTGCCCCCCTGAAATATCCTGTTACTATAGATTAGAGGTCTGCCCCCCATGAAATATCCTGTTACCGTAGACTAGAGGTATGTACCCCTGAAATATCCTGTTACTGTAGACTAGAGATCTGTACCCCTGAAATATCATGTTACTGTAGACTAGAGGTCTGCCCCCCCTGAAATATCCTGTTACTGGAGACTAGAGGTCTGCCCCCCCTGAAATATCCTGTTACTGTAGACTAGAGGTCTGTACCCCTGAAATATCCTGTTACTGGAGGCTAGAGGTCTGCCCCCCCTGAAATATCCTGTTACTGGAGACTAGAGGTCTGTACCCCTGAAATATCCTGTTACTGTAGACTAGAGGTCTGCCCCCCCCCCCCCCCCCCCGAAATATCCTGTCACTGTAGACTAGAGGTCTGTACCCCTGAAATATCCTGTTACTGGAGACTAGAGGTCTGCCCCCCCTGAAATATCCTGTTACTGTAGTCTAGAGGTCTGCCCCACTGAAATATCCTGTTACTGTAGACTATAGGTCTGTACCCCTGAAATATCCTGTTACTGTAGACTAGAGGTCTGTATCCCTGAAATATCCTGTTACTGGAGACTGGAGGTCTGTACCCCTGAAATATCCTGTTACTGGAGACTAGAGGTCTGCCCCCCCTGAAATATCCTGTTACTGTAGTCTAGAGGTCTGCCCCCCTGAAATATCCTGTTACTGTAGATTAGAGGTCTGCCACCCCTGAAATATCCTGTTACTGGAGACTGGAGGTCTGTACCCCTGAAATATCCTGTTACTGTAGACTAGAGGTCTGTACCCCTGAAATATCCTGTTACTGTAGACTAGAGGTCTGCCCCCCTGAAATATCCTGTTACTGTAGATTAGAGGTCTGCCACCCCTGAAATATCCTGTTACTGGAGACTAGAGGTCTGTACCCATGAAATATCCTGTTACTGTAGACTAGAGATCTGTACCCCTGAAATATCCTGTTACTGTAGACTAGAGGTCTGTACCCCTGAAATATCCTGTTACTGTAGACTAGAGGTCTGTACCCTTGAAATATCCTGTTACTGTAGACTAGAGGTCTGCCCCCCCCTGAAATATCCTGTTACTGTAGACTAGAGGTCTGTCCCCCCTGAAATATCCTGTTACTGTAGACTAGAGGTCTGCCCCCCCCCCCCTGAAATATCCTGTTACTGGAGACTAGAGGTCTGCCCCCCATGAAATATCCTGTTACTGTAGACTAGAGGTCTGCCCCCCATGAAATATCCTGTTACTGGAGACTAGAGGTCTGTACCCCTGAAATATCCTGTTACTGTAGACTAGAGGTCTGCCCCCCCATGAAATATCCTGTTACTGTAGACTAGAGGTCTGTACCCCTGAAATATCCTGTTACTGGAGACTAGAGGTCTGTACCCCCTGAAATATCCTGTTACTGTAGACTAGAGGTCTGTACCCCTGAAATATCCTGTTACTGTAGACTAGAGGTCTGCCCCCCATGAAATATCCTGTTACTGGAGACTAGAGGTCTGCCCCCCTGAAATATCCTGTTACTCTAGACTAGAGGTCTGCCCCCCCTGAAATATCCTGTTACTGTAGACTAGAGGTCTGTACCCCTGAAATATCCTGTTACTGGAGACTAGAGGTCTGCCCCCCCTGAAATATCCTGTTACTGTAGACTAGAGGTCTGTACCCCTGAAATATCCTGTTACTGTAGACTAGAGGTCTGTACCCCTGAAATATCCTGTTACTGTAGACTAGAGGTCTGCCCCCCCTGAAATATCCTGTTACTGGAGACTAGAGGTCTGCCCCCCCTGAAATATCCTGTTACTGTAGACTAGAGGTCTGTACGCCTGAAATATCCTGTTACTGTAGACTAGAGGTATGTACCCCTGAAATATCCTGTTACTGTAGACTAGAGGTCTGTACCCCTGAAATATCCTGTTACTGGAGACTAGAGGTCTGCCCCCCCTGAAATATCCTGTTACTGTAGACTAGAGGTCTGTACCCCTGAAATATCCTGTTACTGTAGACTAGAGGTCTGTACCCCTGAAATATCCTGTTACTGTAGACTAGAGGTCTGCCCCCCCTGAAATATCCTGTTACTGGAGACTAGAGGTCTGCCCCCCCTGAAATATCCTGTTACTGTAGACTAGAGGTCTGTACGCCTGAAATATCCTGTTACTGTAGACTAGAGGTATGTACCCCTGAAATATCCTGTTACTGTAGACTAGAGGTCTGTACCCCTGAAATATCCTGTTACTGTAGACTAGAGGTCTGTACCCCTGAAATATCCTGTTACTGGAGACTAGAGGTCTGCCCCCCCTGAAATATCCTGTTACTGTAGACTAGAGGTCTGTACCCCTGAAATATCCTGTTACTGTAGACTAGAGGTCTGTACCCCTGAAATATCCTGTTACTGTAGACTAGAGGTCTGCCCCCCCCTGAAATATCCTGTTACTGTAGACTAGAGGTCTGTCCCCCCTGAAATATCCTGTTACTGTAGACTAGAGGTCTGCCCCCCCCCCTGAAATATCCTGTTACTGGAGACTAGAGGTCTGCCCCCCATGAAATATCCTGTTACTGGAGACTAGAGGTCTGTACCCCTGAAATATCCTGTTACTGTAGACTAGAGGTCTGTACCCCTGAAATATCCTGTTACTGGAGACTAGAGGTCTGTACCCCCTGAAATATCCTGTTACTGTGGACTAGAGGTCTGTACCCCTGAAATATCCTGTTACTGTAGACTAGAGGTATGTACCCCTGAAATATCCTGTTACTGTAGACTAGAGGTCTGTACCCCTGAAATATCCTGTTACTGGAGACTAGAGGTCTGTACCCCTGAAATATCCTGTTACTGTAGACTAGAGGTCTGTACCCCTGAAATATCCTGTTACTGTAGACTAGAAGTCTGCCCCCCTGAAATATCCTGTTACTATAGATTAGAGGTCTGCCCCCCATGAAATATCCTGTTACCGTAGACTAGAGGTATGTACCCCTGAAATATCCTGTTACTGTAGACTAGAGATCTGTACCCCTGAAATATCATGTTACTGTAGACTAGAGGTCTGCCCCCCCTGAAATATCCTGTTACTGGAGACTAGAGGTCTGCCCCCCCTGAAATATCCTGTTACTGTAGACTAGAGGTCTGTACCCCTGAAATATCCTGTTACTGGAGGCTAGAGGTCTGCCCCCCCTGAAATATCCTGTTACTGGAGACTAGAGGTCTGTACCCCTGAAATATCCTGTTACTGTAGACTAGAGGTCTGCCCCCCCCCCCCCCCCCCGAAATATCCTGTCACTGTAGACTAGAGGTCTGTACCCCTGAAATATCCTGTTACTGGAGACTAGAGGTCTGCCCCCCCTGAAATATCCTGTTACTGTAGTCTAGAGGTCTGCCCCACTGAAATATCCTGTTACTGTAGACTATAGGTCTGTACCCCTGAAATATCCTGTTACTGTAGACTAGAGGTCTGTATCCCTGAAATATCCTGTTACTGTAGACCAGAGGTCTGTACCCCTGAAATATCCTGTTACTGTAGACCAGAGGTCTGTACCCCTGAAATATCCTGTTACTGTAGACTAGAGGTCTGCCCCCCATGAAATATCCTGTTACTGTAGACTAGAGGTCTGTACCCCTGAAATATCCTGTTACTGTAGACTAGAGATCTGTACCCCTGAAATATCCTGTTACTGTAGACTAGAGGTCTGTACCCCTGAAATATCCTGTTACTGTAGACTAGAGGTCTGTACCCCTGAAATATCCTGTTACTGTAGACTAGAGGTCTGCCCCCCCTAAAATATCCTGTTACTGTAGACTAGAGGTCTGCCCCCCCTGAAAGATCCTGTTACTGTAGATTAGAGGTCTGTACCCCTGAAATATCCTGTTACTGTAGACTAGAGGTCTGCCCCCCATGAAATATCCTGTTACTGGAGACTAGACGTCTGTACCCCTGAAATATCCTGTTACTGTAGACTAGAGGTCTGCCCCCCCCCACCCTGAAATATCCTGTTACTGTAGACTAGAGGTCTGCCTCCCATGAAATATCCTGTTACTGTAGACTAGAGGTCTGTACCCCTGAAATATCCTGTTACTGTAGACTAGAGGTCTGTACCCCTGAAATATCCTGTTACTGGAGACTAGAGGACTGTACCCCTGAAATATCCTGTTACTGTAGACTAGAGGTCTGCCCCCCCTGAAATATCCTGTTACTGTAGACTAGAGGTCTGCCCCCCCTGAAATATCCTGTTACTGTAGACTAGAGGTCTGCCCCCCCCCCTGAAATATCCTGTTACTGGAGAGTAGAGGTCTGCCCCCCATGAAATATCCTGTTCCTGTAGACTAGAGGTCTGCCCCCCATGAAATATCCTGTTACTTGAGACTAGAGGTCTGTCCCCCATGAAATATCCTGTTACTGTAGACTAGAGGTCTGTACCCCTGAAATATCCTGTTACTGGAGACTAGAGGTCTGTACCCCTGAAATATCCTGTTACTGTAGACTAGAGGTCTGTACCCCTGAAATATCCTGTTACTGTAGACTAGAGGTCTGTACCCCTGAAATATCCTGTTACTGTAGACTAGAGGTCTTTACCCCTGAAATATCCTGTTACTGTAGACTAGAGGTCTGTACTCCTGAAATATCCTGTTACTGTAGACTAGAGGTATGTACCCCTGAAATATCCTGTTACTGTAGACTAGAGGTCTGCCCCCCCTGAAATATCCTGTTACTGGAGAATAGGGGTCTGCCCCCCATGAAATATCCTGTTACTGGAGACTAGAGGTCTGTACCCCTGAAATATCCTGTTACTGTAGACTAGAGGTCTGTACCCCTGAAATATCCTGTTACTGTAGACTAGAGGTCTGCCCCCCATGACATATCCTGTTACTGTAGACTAGAGGTCTGTACCCATGAAATATCCTGTTACTGTAGACTAGAGGTCTGCCCCCCTGAAATATCCTGTTACTGTAGATTAGAGGTCTGCCACCCCTGAAATATCCTGTTACTGGAGACTAGAGGTCTGTACCCCTGAAATATCCTGTTACTGTAGACTAGAGGTCTGTACCCCTGAAATATCCTGTTACTGGAGACTAGAGGTCTGTACCCCTGAAATATCCTGATACTGTAGACTAGAGGTCTGTACCCCTGAAATATCCTGTTACTGTAGACTAGAGGTCTGTACCCCTGAAATATCCTGTTACTGTAGACTAGAGGTCTGTACCCCTGAAATATCCTGTTACTGTAGATTAGATGTCTGTATCCCTGAAATATCCTGTTACTGTAGACCAGAGGTCTTTACCCCTGAAATATCCTGTTACTGTAGACTAGAGGTCTGTACCCCTGAAATATCCTGTTACTGTAGACTAGAGGTCTGCCCCCCATGAAATATCCTGTTACTGTAGACTAGAGGTCTGTACCCCTGAAATATCCTGTTACTGTAGACTAGAGGTCTGCCCCCCCTGAAATATCCTGTTACTGTAGACTAGAGGTCTGTACCCCTGAAATATCCTGTTACTGTAGATTAGAGGTCTGTACCCCTGAAATATACTGTTACTGTAGACTAGAGGTCTGCCTCCCCTGAAATATCCTGTTACTGGAGACTAGAGGTCTGCCCCCCCTGAAATATCCTGTTACTGTAGACTAGAGGTTTGTACCCCTGAAATATCCTGATACTGTAGACTAGAGGTCTGTACCCCTGAATTATCATGTTACTGTAGACTAGAGGTCTGTACCCCTGAAATATCCTGTTACTGTAGACTAGAGGTCTGCCCCCCCTGAAATATCATGTTACTGTAGACTAGAGGTCTGCCCCCCATGAAATATCCTGTTACTGTAGTCTAGAGGTCTGTACCCCTGAAATATCCTGTTACTGTAGACTAGAGATCTGTACCCCTGAAATATCCTGTTACTGGAGACTAGAGGTCTGCCCCCCATGAAATATCCTGTTACTGTAGACTAGAGGTCTGTACCCCTGAAATATCCTGTTACTGGAGACTAGAGGTCTGTACCCCTGAAATATCCTGTTACTGTAGACTAGAGGTCTGTACCCCTGAAATATCCTGTTACTGTAGACTAGAGGTCTGTACCCCTGAAATATCCTGTTACTGTAGACTAGAGGTCTTTACCCCTGAAATATCCTGTTACTGTAGACTAGAGGTCTGTACCCCTGAAATATCCTGTTACTGTAGACTAGAGGTATGTACCCCTGAAATATCCTGTTACTGTAGACTAGAGGTCTGCCCCCCCTGAAATATCCTGTTACTGGAGACTAGGGGTCTGCCCCCCATGAAATATCCTGTTACTGGAGACTAGAGGTCTGTACCCCTGAAATATCCTGTTACTGTAGACTAGAGGTCTGTACCCCTGAAATATTCTGTTACTGGAGACTAGAGGTCTGCCCCCCATGACATATCCTGTTACTGTAGACTAGAGGTCTGTACCCATGAAATATCCTGTTACTGTAGACTAGAGGTCTGTACCCCTGAAATATCCTGTTACTGTAGACTAGAGGTCTGCCCCCCCTGAAATATCCTGTTACTGGAGACTAGAGGTCTGCCCCCCCTGAAATATCCTGTTACTGTAGACTAGAGGTCTGTACGCCTGAAATATCCTGTTACTGTAGACTAGAGGTATGTACCCCTGAAATATCCTGTTACTGTAGACTAGAGGTCTGTACCCCTGAAATATCCTGTTACTGTAGACTAGAGGTCTGTCCCCCCTGAAATATCCTGTTACTGTAGACTAGAGGTATGTACCCCTGAAATATCCTGTTACTGTAGACTAGAGGTCTGTACCCCTGAAATATCCTGTT
Source organism: Coregonus lavaretus (assembly GCF_964263955.1). Classification (NCBI taxonomy): domain Eukaryota; kingdom Metazoa; phylum Chordata; class Actinopteri; order Salmoniformes; family Salmonidae; genus Coregonus; species Coregonus lavaretus. The sequence continues at coordinate 240,378 of NW_028160816.1, forward strand.
ACTGGAGACTAGAGGTCTGCCCCCCCTGAAATATCCTGTTACTGTAGACTAGAGGTCTGTACCCCTGAAATATCCTGTTACTGTAGACTAGAGGTCTGTACCCCTGAAATATCCTGTTACTGTAGACTAGAGGTCTGCCCCCCCCTGAAATATCCTGTTACTGTAGACTAGAGGTCTGTCCCCCCTGAAATATCCTGTTACTGTAGACTAGAGGTCTGCCCCCCCCCCTGAAATATCCTGTTACTGGAGACTAGAGGTCTGCCCCCCATGAAATATCCTGTTACTGGAGACTAGAGGTCTGTACCCCTGAAATATCCTGTTACTGTAGACTAGAGGTCTGTACCCCTGAAATATCCTGTTACTGGAGACTAGAGGTCTGTACCCCCTGAAATATCCTGTTACTGTGGACTAGAGGTCTGTACCCCTGAAATATCCTGTTACTGTAGACTAGAGGTATGTACCCCTGAAATATCCTGTTACTGTAGACTAGAGGTCTGTACCCCTGAAATATCCTGTTACTGGAGACTAGAGGTCTGTACCCCTGAAATATCCTGTTACTGTAGACTAGAGGTCTGTACCCCTGAAATATCCTGTTACTGTAGACTAGAAGTCTGCCCCCCTGAAATATCCTGTTACTATAGATTAGAGGTCTGCCCCCCATGAAATATCCTGTTACCGTAGACTAGAGGTATGTACCCCTGAAATATCCTGTTACTGTAGACTAGAGATCTGTACCCCTGAAATATCATGTTACTGTAGACTAGAGGTCTGCCCCCCCTGAAATATCCTGTTACTGGAGACTAGAGGTCTGCCCCCCCTGAAATATCCTGTTACTGTAGACTAGAGGTCTGTACCCCTGAAATATCCTGTTACTGGAGGCTAGAGGTCTGCCCCCCCTGAAATATCCTGTTACTGGAGACTAGAGGTCTGTACCCCTGAAATATCCTGTTACTGGAGGCTAGAGGTCTGCCCCCCCTGAAATATCCTGTTACTGGAGACTAGAGGTCTGTACCCCTGAAATATCCTGTTACTGGAGACTAGAGGTCTGCCCCCCCTGAAATATCCTGTTACTGTAGTCTAGAGGTCTGCCCCACTGAAATATCCTGTTACTGTAGACTATAGGTCTGTACCCCTGAAATATCCTGTTACTGTAGACTAGAGGTCTGTATCCCTGAAATATCCTGTTACTGTAGACCAGAGGTCTGTACCCCTGAAATATCCTGTTACTGTAGACCAGAGGTCTGTACCCCTGAAATATCCTGTTACTGTAGACTAGAGGTCTGCCCCCCATGAAATATCCTGTTACTGTAGACTAGAGGTCTGTACCCCTGAAATATCCTGTTACTGTAGACTAGAGATCTGTACCCCTGAAATATCCTGTTACTGTAGACTAGAGATCTGTACCCCTGAAATATCCTGTTACTGTAGACTAGAGGTCTGTACCCCTGAAATATCCTGTTACTGTAGACTAGAGGTCTGCCCCCCCTAAAATATCCTGTTACTGTAGACTAGAGGTCTGCCCCCCCTGAAAGATCCTGTTACTGTAGATTAGAGGTCTGTACCCCTGAAATATCCTGTTACTGTAGACTAGAGGTCTGCCCCCCATGAAATATCCTGTTACTGGAGACTAGACGTCTGTACCCCTGAAATATCCTGTTACTGTAGACTAGAGGTCTGCCCCCCCCACCCTGAAATATCCTGTTACTGTAGACTAGAGGTCTGCCTCCCATGAAATATCCTGTTACTGTAGACTAGAGGTCTGTACCCCTGAAATATCCTGTTACTGTAGACTAGAGGTCTGTACCCCTGAAATATCCTGTTACTGGAGACTAGAGGACTGTACCCCTGAAATATCCTGTTACTGTAGACTAGAGGTCTGCCCCCCCTGAAATATCCTGTTACTGTAGACTAGAGGTCTGCCCCCCCTGAAATATCCTGTTACTGTAGACTAGAGGTCTGCCCCCCCCCCTGAAATATCCTGTTACTGGAGAGTAGAGGTCTGCCCCCCATGAAATATCCTGTTCCTGTAGACTAGAGGTCTGCCCCCCATGAAATATCCTGTTACTTGAGACTAGAGGTCTGTCCCCCATGAAATATCCTGTTACTGTAGACTAGAGGTCTGTACCCCTGAAATATCCTGTTACTGGAGACTAGAGGTCTGTACCCCTGAAATATCCTGTTACTGTAGACTAGAGGTCTGTACCCCTGAAATATCCTGTTACTGTAGACTAGAGGTCTGTACCCCTGAAATATCCTGTTACTGTAGACTAGAGGTCTTTACCCCTGAAATATCCTGTTACTGTAGACTAGAGGTCTGTACCCCTGAAATATCCTGTTACTGTAGACTAGAGGTATGTACCCCTGAAATATCCTGTTACTGTAGACTAGAGGTCTGCCCCCCCTGAAATATCCTGTTACTGGAGAATAGGGGTCTGCCCCCCATGAAATATCCTGTTACTGGAGACTAGAGGTCTGTACCCCTGAAATATCCTGTTACTGTAGACTAGAGGTCTGTACCCCTGAAATATCCTGTTACTGTAGACTAGAGGTCTGCCCCCCATGACATATCCTGTTACTGTAGACTAGAGGTCTGTACCCATGAAATATCCTGTTACTGTAGACTAGAGGTCTGCCCCCCTGAAATATCCTGTTCTGTAGATTAGAGGTCTGCCACCCCTGAAATATCCTGTTACTGGAGACTAGAGGTCTGTACCCCTGAAATATCCTGTTACTGTAGACTAGAGGTCTGTACCCCTGAAATATCCTGTTACTGTAGACTAGAGGTCTGTACCCCTGAAATATCCTGATACTGTAGACTAGAGGTCTGTACCCCTGAAATATCCTGTTACTGTAGACTAGAGGTCTGTACCCCTGAAATATCCTGTTACTGTAGACTAGAGGTCTGTACCCCTGAAATATCCTGTTACTGTAGATTAGATGTCTGTATCCCTGAAATATCCTGTTACTGTAGACCAGAGGTCTTTACCCCTGAAATATCCTGTTACTGTAGACTAGAGGTCTGTACCCCTGAAATATCCTGTTACTGTAGACTAGAGGTCTGCCCCCCATGAAATATCCTGTTACTGTAGACTAGAGGTCTGTACCCCTGAAATATCCTGTTACTGTAGACTAGAGGTCTGCCCCCCCTGAAATATCCTGCTACTGTAGACTAGAGGTCTGCCCCCCTGAAATATCCTGTTACTGTAGATTAGAGGTCTGTACCCCTGAAATATCCTGTTACTGTAGACTAGAGGTCTGCCTCCCCTGAAATATCCTGTTACTGGAGACTAGAGGTCTGCCCCCCCTGAAATATCCTGTTACTGTAGACTAGAGGTTTGTACCCCTGAAATATCCTGATACTGTAGACTAGAGGTCTGTACCCCTGAATTATCATGTTACTGTAGACTAGAGGTCTGTACCCCTGAAATATCCTGTTACTGTAGACTAGAGGTCTGCCCCCCCTGAAATATCATGTTACTGTAGACTAGAGGTCTGCCCCCCATGAAATATCCTGTTACTGTAGTCTAGAGGTCTGTACCCCTGAAATATCCTGTTACTGTAGACTAGAGATCTGTACCCCTGAAATATCCTGTTACTGGAGACTAGAGGTCTGCCCCCCATGAAATATCCTGTTACTGTAGACTAGAGGTCTGTACCCCTGAAATATCCTGTTACTGGAGACTAGAGGTCTGTACCCCTGAAATATCCTGTTACTGTAGACTAGAGGTCTGTACCCCTGAAATATCCTGTTACTGTAGACTAGAGGTCTGTACCCCTGAAATATCCTGTTACTGTAGACTAGAGGTCTTTACCCCTGAAATATCCTGTTACTGTAGACTAGAGGTCTGTACCCCTGAAATATCCTGTTACTGTAGACTAGAGGTATGTACCCCTGAAATATCCTGTTACTGTAGACTAGAGGTCTGCCCCCCCTGAAATATCCTGTTACTGGAGACTAGGGGTCTGCCCCCCATGAAATATCCTGTTACTGGAGACTAGAGGTCTGTACCCCTGAAATATCCTGTTACTGTAGACTAGAGGTCTGTACCCCTGAAATATTCTGTTACTGGAGACTAGAGGTCTGCCCCCCATGACATATCCTGTTACTGTAGACTAGAGGTCTGTACCCATGAAATATCCTGTTACTGTAGACTAGAGGTCTGCCCCCCTGAAATATCCTGTTACTGTAGATTAGAGGTCTGTACCCCTGAAATATCTTGTTACTGTAGACTAGAGGTCTGCCACCCCTGAAATATCCTGTTACTGGAGACTAGAGGTCTGTACCCCTGAAATATCCTGTTACTGTAGACTAGAGGTCTGTACCCCTGAAATATCCTGTTACTGGAGACTATAGAGGTCTGTACCCCTGAAATATCCTGTTACTGGAGACTAGAGGTCTGCCCCCCATGAAATATCCTGTTACTGTAGACTAGAGGTCTGTACCCCTGAAATATCCTGTTACTGTAGACTAGATGTCTGTATCCCTGAAATATCCTGTTACTGTAGACCAGAGGTCTTTACTCCTGAAATATCCTGTTACTGTAGACTAGAGGTCTGTACCCCTGAAATATCCTGTTACTGTAGACTAGAGGTCTGCCCCCCATGAAATATCCTGTTACTGTAGACTAGAGGTCTGTACCCCTGAAATATCCTGTTACTGTAGACTAGATGTCTGCCCCCCCTGAAATATCCTGTTACTCTAGACTAGAGGTCTGCCCCCCTGAAATATCCTGTTACTGTAGACTAGAGGTCTGCCCCCCTGAAATATCCTGTTACTCTAGACTAGAGGTCTGTACCCCTGAAATATCCTGTTACTGTAGACTAGAGGTCTGTACCCCTGAAATATCCTGTTACTGTAGACTAGAGGTATGCCCCCCCTGAAATATCCTGTTACTGTAGATTAGAGGTCTGTACCCCTGAAATATCCTGTTACTGTAGACTAGAGGTCTGCCTCCCCTGAAATATCCTGTTACTGGAGACTAGAGGTCTGCCCCCCCTGAAATATCCTGTTACTGTAGACTAGAGGTTTGTACCCCTGAAATATCCTGATACTGTAGACTAGAGGTCTGTACCCCTGAATTATCATGTTACTGTAGACTAGAGGTCTGTACCCCTGAAATATCCTGTTACTGTAGACTAGAGGTCTGCCCCCCCTGAAATATCATGTTACTGTAGACTAGAGGTCTGCCCCCCATGAAATATCCTGTTACTGTAGACTAGAGGTCTGTACCCCTGAAATATCCTGTTACTGTAGACTAGAGATCTGTACCCCTGAAATATCCTGTTACTGTAGACTAGAGGTCTGTACCCCTGAAATATCCTGTTACTGTAGACTAGAGGTCTGTACCCCTGAAATATCCTGTTACTGTAGACTAGAGGTCTGCCCCCCCTAAAATATCCTGTTACTGTAGACTAGAGGTCTGCCCCCCCTGAAATATCCTGTTACTGTAGACTAGAGGTCTGCCCCCCATGAAATATCCTGTTACTGGAGACTAGACGTCTGTACCCCTGAAATATCCTGTTACTGTAGACTATAGGTCTGCCCCCCCCCCCTGAAATATCCTGTTACTGTAGACTAGAGGTCTGCCCCCCATGAAATATCCTGTTACTGGAGACTGGAGGTCTGTACCCCTGAAATATCCTGTTACTGTAGACTAGAGGTCTGTACCCCTGAAATATCCTGTTACTGTGGACTAGAGGTCTGCCTCCCCTGAAATATCCTGTTACTGGAGACTAGAGGTCTGCCCCCCCTGAAATATCCTGTTACTGTAGACTAGAGGTCTGTACCCCTGAAATATCCTGTTACTGTAGACTAGAGGTCTGTACACCTGAATTATCATGTTACTGTAGACTAGAGGTCTGTACCCCTGAAATATCCTGTTACTGTAGACTAGAGGTCTGCCCCCCCTGAAATATCCTGTTACTGTAGACTAGAGGTCTGTACCCCTGAAATATCCTGATACTGTAGACTAGAGGTCTGCCCCCCCTGAAATATCCTGTTACTGTAGACTAGAGGTCTGTACCCCTGAAATATCCTGTTACTGTAGACTAGAGGTCTGTACCCCTGAAATATCCTGTTACTGTAGACTAGAGGTCTGCCCCCCTGAAATATCCTGTTACTGTAGACTAGAGGTCTGTACCCCTGAAATATCCTGTTACTGTAGACTAGAGGTCTGCCCCCCTGAAATATCCTGTTACTGTAGACTAGAGGTCTGTACCCCTGAAATATCCTGTTACTGTAGACTAGAGGTCTGCCCCCCATGAAATATCCTGATACTGGAGACTAGACGTCTGTACCCCTGAACTATCCTGGTACTGTAGACTAGAGGTCTGCCCCCCCCCCCCCTGAAATATCCTGTTACTGTAGACTAGAGGTCTGCCCCCCATGAAATATCCTGTTACTGTAGACTAGAGGTCTGTACCCCTGAAATATCCTGTTACTGTAGACTAGAGGTCTGCCCCCCCCTGAAATATCCTGTTACTGTAGACTAGAGGTCTGCCCCCCATGAAATATCCTGTTACTGTAGACTAGAGGTCTGTACCCCTGAAATATCCTGTTACTGTAGACTAGAGGTCTGCCCCCCCTGAAATATCCTGTTACTGGAGACTAGAGGTCTGTACCCCTGAAATATCCTGTTACTGTAGACCAGAGGTCTGTACCCCTGAAATATCCTGTTACTGTACACTAGAGGTCTGTACCCCTGAAATATCCTGTTACTGTAGACTAGAGGTCTGTACCCCTGAAATATCCTGTTACTGTAGACTAGAGGTCTGTACCCCTGAAATATCCTGTTACTGTAGACTAGAGGTCTGCCCCCCCCCCCCCTGAAATATCCTGTTACTGTAGACTAGAGGTCTGCCCCCCATGAAATATCCTGTTACTGTAGACTAGAGGTCTGTACCCCTGAAATATCCTGTTACTGTAGACTAGATGTCTGCCCCCCCTGAAATATCCTGTTACTGTAGACTAGAGGTCTGCCCCCCTGAAATATCCTGTTACTGTAGACTAGAGGTCTGCCCCCCTGAAATATCCTGTTACTCTAGACTAGAGGTCTGTACCCCTGAAATATCCTGTTACTGTAGACTAGAGGTCTGTACCCCTGAAATATCCTGTTACTGTAGACTAGAGGTATGCCCCCCCTGAAATATCCTGTTACTGTAGATTAGAGGTCTGTACCCCTGAAATATCCTGTTACTGTAGACTAGAGGTCTGCCTCCCCTGAAATATCCTGTTACTGGAGACTAGAGGTCTGCCCCCCCTGAAATATCCTGTTACTGTAGACTAGAGGTTTGTACCCCTGAAATATCCTGATACTGTAGACTAGAGGTCTGTACCCCTGAATTATCATGTTACTGTAGACTAGAGGTCTGTACCCCTGAAATATCCTGTTACTGTAGACTAGAGGTCTGCCCCCCCTGAAATATCATGTTACTGTAGACTAGAGGTCTGCCCCCCATGAAATATCCTGTTACTGTAGACTAGAGGTCTGTACCCCTGAAATATCCTGTTACTGTAGACTAGAGATCTGTACCCCTGAAATATCCTGTTACTGTAGACTAGAGGTCTGTACCCCTGAAATATCCTGTTACTGTAGACTAGAGGTCTGTACCCCTGAAATATCCTGTTACTGTAGACTAGAGGTCTGCCCCCCCTAAAATATCCTGTTACTGTAGACTAGAGGTCTGCCCCCCCTGAAATATCCTGTTACTGTAGACTAGAGGTCTGCCCCCCATGAAATATCCTGTTACTGGAGACTAGACGTCTGTACCCCTGAAATATCCTGTTACTGTAGACTATAGGTCTGCCCCCCCCCCCCTGAAATATCCTGTTACTGTAGACTAGAGGTCTGCCCCCCATGAAATATCCTGTTACTGGAGACTGGAGGTCTGTACCCCTGAAATATCCTGTTACTGTAGACTAGAGGTCTGTACCCCTGAAATATCCTGTTACTGTGGACTAGAGGTCTGCCTCCCCTGAAATATCCTGTTACTGGAGACTAGAGGTCTGCCCCCCCTGAAATATCCTGTTACTGTAGACTAGAGGTCTGTACCCCTGAAATATCCTGTTACTGTAGACTAGAGGTCTGTACACCTGAATTATCATGTTACTGTAGACTAGAGGTCTGTACCCCTGAAATATCCTGTTACTGTAGACTAGAGGTCTGCCCCCCCTGAAATATCCTGTTACTGTAGACTAGAGGTCTGTACCCCTGAAATATCCTGATACTGTAGACTAGAGGTCTGCCCCCCCTGAAATATCCTGTTACTGTAGACTAGAGGTCTGTACCCCTGAAATATCCTGTTACTGTAGACTAGAGGTCTGTACCCCTGAAATATCCTGTTACTGTAGACTAGAGGTCTGCCCCCCTGAAATATCCTGTTACTGTAGACTAGAGGTCTGTACCCCTGAAATATCCTGTTACTGTAGACTAGAGGTCTGCCCCCCTGAAATATCCTGTTACTGTAGACTAGAGGTCTGTACCCCTGAAATATCCTGTTACTGTAGACTAGAGGTCTGCCCCCCATGAAATATCCTGATACTGGAGACTAGACGTCTGTACCCCTGAACTATCCTGGTACTGTAGACTAGAGGTCTGCCCCCCCCCCCCCTGAAATATCCTGTTACTGTAGACTAGAGGTCTGCCCCCCATGAAATATCCTGTTACTGTAGACTAGAGGTCTGTACCCCTGAAATATCCTGTTACTGTAGACTAGAGGTCTGCCCCCCCCTGAAATATCCTGTTACTGTAGACTAGAGGTCTGCCCCCCATGAAATATCCTGTTACTGTAGACTAGAGGTCTGTACCCCTGAAATATCCTGTTACTGTAGACTAGAGGTCTGCCCCCCCTGAAATATCCTGTTACTGGAGACTAGAGGTCTGTACCCCTGAAATATCCTGTTACTGTAGACCAGAGGTCTGTACCCCTGAAATATCCTGTTACTGTACACTAGAGGTCTGTACCCCTGAAATATCCTGTTACTGTAGACTAGAGGTCTGTACCCCTGAAATATCCTGTTACTGTAGACTAGAGGTCTGTACCCCTGAAATATCCTGTTACTGTAGACTAGAGGTCTGTACCCCTGAAATATCCTGTTACTGTAGACTAGAGGTCTGTACCCCTGAAATATCCTGTTACTGTAGACTAGAGGTCTGCCCCCCCTGAAATATCCTGTTACTGTAGACTAGAGATCTGCCCCCCCTGAAATATCCTTTTACTGTAGACTAGAGGTCTGTACCCCTGAAATATCCTGTTACTGTAGACTAGAGGTCTGCCCCCCATGAAATATCCTGTTACTGTAGACTAGAGGTCTGTACCCCTGAAATATCCTGTTACTGTAGACTAGAGGTCTGTACCCCTGAAATATCCTGTTACTGGAGACTAGAGGTCTGCCCCCCCTTCAAATATCCTGTTACTGTAGACTAGAGGTCTGTACCCCTGAAATATCCTGTTACTGTAGACTAGAGGTCTGTACCCCTGAAATATCCTGTTACTGTAGACTAGAGGTCTGTACCCTTGAAATATCCTATTACTGTAGACTAGAGGTCTGTACCCCTGAAATATCCTGTTACTGGAGACTAGAGGTCTGTACCCCTGAAATATCCTGTTACTGGAGACTAGAGGTCTGTACCCCTGAAATATCCTGTTTCTGTAGACTAGAGGTCTGTACCCCTGAAATATCCTGTTACTGGAGGCTAGAGGTCTGCCCCCCCTGAAATATCCTGTTACTGTAGACTAGAGGTCTGTACCCCCCCCTGAAATATCCTGTTACTGTAGACTAGAGGTCTGTACCCCTGAAATATCCTGTTACTGTAGACTAGAGGTCTGTACCCCTGAAATATCCTGTTACTGTAGACTAGAGGTCTGTACCCCTGAAATATCCTGTTACTATAGACTAGAGGTCTGTACCCCTGAAATATCCTGGTACTGGAGACTAGAGGTCTGTACCCCTGAAATATCCTGTTACTGGAGACTAGAGGTCTGTCCCCCCTGAAATATCCTGTTACTGGAGACTAGAGGTCTGTACCCCTGAAATATCCTGTTACTGTAGACTAGAGGTCTGTACCCCCCCCTGAAATATCCTGTTACTGTAAACTAGAGGTCTGTACCCCTGAAATATCCTGTTACTGTAGACTAGAGGTCTGTACCCCTGAAATATCCTGTTACTGTAGACTAGAGGTCTGTACCCGTGAAATATCCTGTTACTATAGACTAGAGGTCTGTACCCCTGAAATATCCTGGTACTGGAGACTAGAGGTCTGTACCCCTGAAATATCCTGTTACTGGAGACTAGAGGTCTGTACCCCTGAAATATCCTGTTACTGTAGACTAGAGGTCCGTACCCCTGAAATATCCTGTTACTGTAGACTAGAGGTCTGCCCCCCCTGAAATATCATGTTACTGTAGACTAGAGGTCTGCCCCCCCCCCCTGAAATATCCTGTTACTGTAGACTAGAGGTCTGTCCCCCCTGAAATATCCTGTTACTGGAGACTAGAGGTCTGTACCCCTGAAATATCCTGTTACTGTACACTAGAGGTCAGTACCCCTGAAATATCCTGTTACTGTACACTAGAGGTCTGTACCCCTGAAATATCCTGTAACTGTAGACTAGAGGTCTGTACCCCTGAAATATCCTGTTACTGTAGACTAGAGGTCTGTACCCCTGAAATATCCTGTTACTGTAGACTAGAGGTCTGTACCCCTGAAATATCCTGTTACTGTAGACTAGAGGTCTGTACCCCTGAAATATCCTGTTACTGTAGACTAGAGGTCTGCCCCCCCTGAAATATCCTGTTACTGTAGACTAGAGGTCTGTACCCCTGAAATATCCTGTAAGTGTAGACTAGAGGTCTGCCCCCCATGAAATATCCTGTTACTGTAGACTAGAGGTCTGCCCCCCTTGAAATATCCTGTTACTGTAGACTAGAGGTCTGCCCCCCCTGAAATATCCTGTTACTGTAGACTAGAGGTCTGTACGCCTGAAATATCCTGTTACTGTAGACTAGAGGTCTGTACCCCTGAAATATCCTGTTACTGTAGACTAGAGGTCTGCCCCCCCTGAAATACCCTGTTACTGTAGACTAGAGGTCTGCCCCCCCTGAAATATCCTGTTACTGTAGACTAGAGGTCTGCCCCCCCCCCTGAAATATCCTGTTACTGTAGACTAGAGGTCTGTCCCCCCTGAAATATCCTGTTACTGGAGACTAGAGGTCTGTACCCCTGAAATATCCTGTTACTGTAGACTAGAGGTCTGTACCCCCCCCCTGAAATATCCTGTTACTGTAGACTAGAGGTCTGTACCCCTGAAATATCCTGTTACTGTAGACTAGAGGTCTGTACCCCTGAAATATCCTGTTACTGTAGACTAGAGGTCTGCCCCCCCTGAAATATCCTGTTACTGTAGACTAGAGGTCTGTACCCCTGAAATATCCTGTTACTGTAGACTAGAGGTCTGCCCCCCCTGAAATATCCTGTTACTGTAGACTAGAGGTCTGTACCCCTGAAATATCCTGTTACTGTAGACTAGAGGTCTGTACCCCTGAAATATCCTGTTACTGGAGACTAGAGGTCTGTACCCCTGAAATATCCTGTTACTGTAGACAAGAGGTCTGTACCCCTGAAATATCCTGTTACTGGAGACTAGAGGTCTGTACCCCTGAAATATCCTGATACTGTAGACTAGAGGTCTGTCCCCCCTGAAATATCCTGTTACTGGAGACTAGAGGTCTGTACCCCTGAAATATCCTGTTACTGGAGACTAGAGGTCTGTACCCCTGAAATATCCTGTTACTGTAGACTAGAGGTCTGTACCCCCCCCCTGAAATATCCTGTTACTGTAGACTAGAGGTCTGCCCCCCCTGAAATATCCTGTTACTGTAGACTAGAGGTCTGCCCCCCCTGAAATATCCTGTTACTGTAGACTATAGGTCTGCCCCCCCTGAAATATCCTGTTACTGTAGACTAGAGGTCTGCCCCCCCTGAAATATCCTGTTACTGTAGACTAGAGGTCTGTACCCCTGAAATATCCTGTTACTGTAGACTAGAGGTCTGCCCCCCCCCCTGAAATATCCTGTTACTGTAGACTAGAGGTCTGCCCCCCCTGAAATATCCTGTTACTGTAGACTAGAGGTCTGCCCCCCCTGAAATATCCTGTTACTGTAGACTATAGGTCTGCCCCCCCTGAAATATCCTGTTACTGTAGACTAGAGGTCTGCCCCCCCTGAAATATCCTGTTACTGTAGACTAGAGGTCTGTACCCCTGAAATATCCTGTTACTGTAGACTAGAGGTCTGCCCCCCCCCCCTGAAATATCCTGTTACTGTAGACTAGAGGTCTGTACCCCTGAAATATCCTGTTACTGTAGACTAGAGGTCTGCCCCCCCTGAAATATCCTGTTACTGTAGACTAGAGGTCTGCCCCCCCTGAAATATCCTGTTACTGTAGACTAGAGGTCTGCCCCCCCCCTGAAATATCCTGTTACTGTAGACTAGAGGTCTGTACCCCTGAAATATCCTGTTACTGTAGACTAGAGGTCTGCCCCCCCTGAAATATCCTGTTACTGTAGACTAGAGGTCTGTACCCCTGAAATATCCTATTACTGTAGACTATAGGTCTGTACCCCTGAAATATCCTGTTACTGTAGACTAGAGGTCTGTACCCCTGAAATATCCTATTACTGTAGACTATAGGTCTGTACCCCTGAAATATCCTGTTACTGTAGACTAGAGGTCTGTACCCCTGAAATATCCTGTTACTGTAGACTAGAGGTCTGCCCCCCCTGAAATATCCTGTTACTGTAGACTAGAGGTCTGCCCCCCCTGAAATATCCTGTTACTGTAGACTAGAGGTCTGCCACCCCTGAAATATCCTGTTACTGTAGACTATAGGTCTGTACCCCTGAAATATCCTGTTACTGTAGACTAGAGGTCTGTACCCCTGAAATATCCTGTTACTGTAGACTAGAGGTCTGCCCCCCCTGAAATATCCTGTTACTGTAGACTAGAGGTCTGCCCCCCCTGAAATATCCTGTTACTGTAGACTAGAGGTCTGCCCCCCATGAAATATCCTGTTACTGGAGACTAGAGGTCTGTACCCCTGAAATATCCTGTTACTGTGGACTAGAGGTCTGCCTCCCCTGAAATATCCTGTTACTGGAGACTAGAGGTCTGCCCCCCCTGAAATATCCTGTTACTGTAGACTAGAGGTCTGTACCCCTGAAATATCCTGATACTGTAGACTAGAGGTCTGTACACCTGAATTATCATGTTACTGTAGACTAGAGGTCTGTACCCCTGAAATATCCTGTTACTGTAGACTAGAGGTCTGCCCCCCCTGAAATATCCTGTTACTGTAGACTAGAGGTCTGCCCCCCCTGAAATATCCTGTTACTGTAGACTAGAGGTCTGCCCCCCTGAAATATCCTGTTACTGTAGACTAGAGGTCTGTACCCCTGAAATATCCTGTTACTGTAGACTAGAGGTCTGCCCCCCATGAAATATCCTGATACTGGAGACTAGACGTCTGTACCCCTGAAATATCCTGGTACTGTAGACTAGAGGTCTGCCCCCCCCCCCCCCCCTGAAATATCCTGTTACTGTAGACTAGAGGTCTGCCCCCCATGAAATATTCTGTTACTGTAGACTAGAGGTCTGTACCCCTGAAATATCCTGTTACTGTAGACTAGAGGTCTGCCCCCCCCTGAAATATCCTGTTAATGTAGACTAGAGGTCTGCCCCCCATGAAATATCCTGTTACTGTAGACTAGAGGTCTGTACCCCTGAAATATCCTGTTACTGTAGACTAGAGGTCTGCCCCCCCTGAAATATCCTGTTACTGGAGACTAGAGGTCTGTACCCCTGAAATATCCTGTTACTGTAGACCAGAGGTCTGTACCCCTGAAATATCCTGTTACTGTACACTAGAGGTCTGTACCCCTGAAATATCCTGTTACTGTAGACTAGAGGTCTGTACCCCTGAAATATCCTGTTACTGTAGACTAGAGGTCTGTACCCCTGAAATATCCTGTTACTGTAGACTAGAGGTCTGTACCCCTGAAATATCCTGTTACTGTAGACTAGAGGTCTGCCCCCCCTGAAATATCCTGTTACTGTAGACTAGAGGTCTGCCCCCCCTGAAATATCCTTTTACTGTAGACTAGAGGTCTGTACCCCTGAAATATCCTGTTACTGTAGACTAGAGGTCTGCCCCCCATGAAATATCCTGTTACTGTAGACTAGAGGTCTGTACCCCTGAAATATCCTGTTACTGTAGACTAGAGGTCTGTACCCCTGAAATATCCTGTTACTGGAGACTAGAGGTCTGCCCCCCCTTCAAATATCCTGTTACTGTAGACTAGAGGTATGTACCCCTGAAATATCCTGTTACTGTAGACTAGAGGTCTGTACCCCTGAAATATCCTGTTACTGTAGACTAGAGGTCTGTACCCTTGAAATATCCTGTTACTGTAGACTAGAGGTCTGTACCCCTGAAATATCCTGTTACTGGAGACTAGAGGTCTGTACCCCTGAAATATCCTGTTACTGGAGACTAGAGGTCTGTACCCCTGAAATATCCTGTTTCTGTAGACTAGAGGTCTGTACCCCTGAAATATCCTGTTACTGGAGGCTAGAGGTCTGCCCCCCCTGAAATATCCTGTTACTGTAGACTAGAGGTCTGTACCCCCCCCTGAAATATCCTGTTACTGTAGACTAGAGGTCTGTACCCCTGAAATATCCTGTTACTGTAGACTAGAGGTCTGTACCCCTGAAATATCCTGTTACTGTAGACTAGAGGTCTGTACCCCTGAAATATCCTGTTACTATAGACTAGAGGTCTGTACCCCTGAAATATCCTGGTACTGGAGACTAGAGGTCTGCCCCCCCTGAAATATCCTGTTACTGGAGACTAGAGGTCTGTCCCCCCTGAAATATCCTGTTACTGGAGACTAGAGGTCTGTACCCCTGAAATATCCCGTTACTGTAGACTAGAGGTCTGTACCCCCCCCTGAAATATCCTGTTACTGTAGACTAGAGGTCTGTACCCCTGAAATATCCTGTTACTGTAGACTAGAGGTCTGTACCCCTGAAATATCCTGTTACTGTAGACTAGAGGTCTGTACCCCTGAAATATCTTGTTACTATAGACTAGAGGTCTGTACCCCTGAAATATCCTGTTACTGGAGACTAGAGGTCTGTACCCCTGAAATATCCTGTTACTGGAGACTAGAGGTCTGTACCCCTGAAATATCCTGTTACTGTAGACTAGAGGTCCGTACCCCTGAAATATCCTGTTACTGTAGACTAGAGGTCTGCCCCCCCTGAAATATCCTGTTACTGTAGACTAGAGGTCTGCCCCCCCTGAAATATCATGTTACTGTAGACTAGAGGTCTGCCCCCCCCCCCTGAAATATCATGTTACTGTAGACTAGAGGTCTGCCCCCCCCCCTGAAATATCCTGTTACTGTAGACTAGAGGTCTGCCCCCCCTGAAATATCCTGTTACTGTAGACTAGAGGTCTGTACCCCTGAAATATCCTGTTACTGTAGACTAGAGGTCTGCCCCCCATGAAATATCCTGTTACTGTAGACTAGAGGTCTGCCCCCCTTGAAATATCCTGTTACTGTAGACTAGAGGTCTGCCCCCCCTGAAATATCCTGTTACTGTAGACTAGAGGTCTGTACGCCTGAAATATCCTGTTACTGTAGACTAGAGGTCTGTACCCCTGAAATATCCTGTTACTGGAGACTAGAGGTCTGCCCCCCCTGAAATATCCTGTTACTGTAGACTAGAGGTCTGCCCCCCCTGAAATATCCTGTTACTGTAGACTAGAGGTCTGCCCCCCCCCCTGAAATATCCTGTTACTGTAGACTAGAGGTCTGTCCCCCCTGAAATATCCTGTTACTGGAGACTAGAGGTCTGTACCCCTGAAATATCCTGTTACTGTAGACTAGAGGTCTGTACCCCCCCCCTGAAATATCCTGTTACTGTAGACTAGAGGTCTGTACCCCTGAAATATCCTGTTACTGTAGACTAGAGGTCTGTACCCCTGAAATATCCTGTTACTGTAGACTAGAGGTCTGCCCCCCCTGAAATATCCTGTTACTGTAGACTAGAGGTCTGTACCCCTGAAATATCCTGTTACTGTAGACTAGAGGTCTGCCCCCCCTGAAATATCCTGTTACTGTAGACTAGAGGTCTGTACCCCTGAAATATCCTGTTACTGTAGACTAGAGGTCTGTACCCCTGAAATATCCTGTTACTGGAGACTAGAGGTCTGCCCCCCCTGAAATATCCTGTTACTGTAGACTAGAGGTCTGTACCCCTGAAATATCCTGTTACTGTAGACAAGAGGTCTGTACCCCTGAAATATCCTGTTACTGGAGACTAGAGGTCTGTACCCCTGAAATATCCTGTTACTGTAGACTAGAGGTCTGCCCCCCCTGAAATATCCTGTTACTGGAGACTAGAGGTCTGTACCCCTGAAATATCCTGTTACTGGAGACTAGAGGTCTGTACCCCTGAAATATCCTGTTACTGTAGACTAGAGGTCTGTACCCCCCCCTGAAATATCCTGTTACTGTAGACTAGAGGTCTGCCCCCCCTGAAATATCCTGTTACTGTAGACTAGAGGTCTGCCCCCCCTGAAATATCCTGTTACTGTAGACTATAGGTCTGCCCCCCCTGAAATATCCTGTTACTGTAGACTAGAGGTCTGCCCCCCCTGAAATATCCTGTTACTGTAGACTAGAGGTCTGTACCCCTGAAATATCCTGTTACTGTAGACTAGAGGTCTGTACCCCTGAAATATCCTGTTACTGTAGACTAGAGGTCTGCCCCCCCCCTGAAATATCCTGTTACTGTAGACTAGAGGTCTGTACCCCTGAAATATCCTGTTACTGTAGACTAGAGGTCTGTACCCCTGAAATATCCTGTTACTGTAGACTAGAGGTCTGCCCCCCCTGAAATATCCTGTTACTGTAGACTAGAGGTCTGTACCCCTGAAATATCCTGTTACTGTAGACTAGAGGTCTGCCCCCCCCCTGAAATATCCTGTTACTGTAGACTAGAGGTCTGTACCCCTGAAATATCCTGTTACTGTAGACTAGAGGTCTGCCCCCCCTGAAATATCCTGTTACTGTAGACTAGAGGTCTGTACCCCTGAAATATCCTGTTACTGTAGACTATAGGTCTGTACCCCTGAAATATCCTGTTACTGTAGACTAGAGGTCTGTACCCCTGAAATATCCTGTTACTGTAGACTAGAGGTCTGCCCCCCCTGAAATATCCTGTTACTGTAGACTAGAGGTCTGCCCCCCCTGAAATATCCTGTTACTGGAGACTAGAGGTCTGTACCCCTGAAATATCCTGTTACTGTAGACTAGAGGTCTGCCCCCCCCCCTGAAATATCCTGTTACTGTAGACTAGAGGTCTGTACCCCTGAAATATCCTGTTACTGTAGACTAGAGATCTGTACCCCTGAAATATCCTGTTACTGTAGACTAGAGATCTGTACCCCTGAAATATCCTGTTACTGTAGACTAGAGGTCCGTACCCCTGAAATATCCTGTTACTGTAGACTAGAGGTCTGCCCCCCCTGAAATATCCTGTTACTGTAGACTAGAGGTCTGCCCCCCCTGAAATATCATGTTACTGTAGACTAGAGGTCTGCCCCCCCCCTGAAATATCATGTTACTGTAGACTAGAGGTCTGCCCCCCCCCCTGAAATATCCTGTTACTGTAGACTAGAGGTCTGCCCCCCCTGAAATATCCTGTTACTGTAGACTAGAGGTCTGTACCCCTGAAATATCCTGTTACTGTAGACTAGAGGTCTGCCCCCCATGAAATATCCTGTTACTGTAGACTAGAGGTCTGCCCCCCTTGAAATATCCTGTTACTGTAGACTAGAGGTCTGCCCCCCCTGAAATATCCTGTTACTGTAGACTAGAGGTCTGTACGCCTGAAATATCCTGTTACTGTAGACTAGAGGTCTGTACCCCTGAAATATCCTGTTACTGGAGACTAGAGGTCTGCCCCCCCTGAAATATCCTGTTACTGTAGACTAGAGGTCTGCCCCCCCTGAAATATCCTGTTACTGTAGACTAGAGGTCTGCCCCCCCCCCTGAAATATCCTGTTACTGTAGACTAGAGGTCTGTCCCCCCTGAAATATCCTGTTACTGGAGACTAGAGGTCTGTACCCCTGAAATATCCTGTTACTGTAGACTAGAGGTCTGTACCCCCCCCCTGAAATATCCTGTTACTGTAGACTAGAGGTCTGTACCCCTGAAATATCCTGTTACTGTAGACTAGAGGTCTGTACCCCTGAAATATCCTGTTACTGTAGACTAGAGGTCTGCCCCCCCTGAAATATCCTGTTACTGTAGACTAGAGGTCTGTACCCCTGAAATATCCTGTTACTGTAGACTAGAGGTCTGCCCCCCCTGAAATATCCTGTTACTGTAGACTAGAGGTCTGTACCCCTGAAATATCCTGTTACTGTAGACTAGAGGTCTGTACCCCTGAAATATCCTGTTACTGGAGACTAGAGGTCTGCCCCCCCTGAAATATCCTGTTACTGTAGACTAGAGGTCTGTACCCCTGAAATATCCTGTTACTGTAGACAAGAGGTCTGTACCCCTGAAATATCCTGTTACTGGAGACTAGAGGTCTGTACCCCTGAAATATCCTGTTACTGTAGACTAGAGGTCTGCCCCCCCTGAAATATCCTGTTACTGGAGACTAGAGGTCTGTACCCCTGAAATATCCTGTTACTGGAGACTAGAGGTCTGTACCCCTGAAATATCCTGTTACTGTAGACTAGAGGTCTGTACCCCCCCCTGAAATATCCTGTTACTGTAGACTAGAGGTCTGTACCCCCCCCTGAAATATCCTGTTACTGTAGACTAGAGGTCTGCCCCCCCTGAAATATCCTGTTACTGTAGACTAGAGGTCTGCCCCCCCTGAAATATCCTGTTACTGTAGACTATAGGTCTGCCCCCCCTGAAATATCCTGTTACTGTAGACTAGAGGTCTGCCCCCCCTGAAATATCCTGTTACTGTAGACTAGAGGTCTGTACCCCTGAAATATCCTGTTACTGTAGACTAGAGGTCTGTACCCCTGAAATATCCTGTTACTGTAGACTAGAGGTCTGCCCCCCCCTGAAATATCCTGTTACTGTAGACTAGAGGTCTGTACCCCTGAAATATCCTGTTACTGTAGACTAGAGGTCTGTACCCCTGAAATATCCTGTTACTGTAGACTAGAGGTCTGCCCCCCCTGAAATATCCTGTTACTGTAGACTAGAGGTCTGCCCCCCCTGAAATATCCTGTTACTGTAGACTAGAGGTCTGTACCCCTGAAATATCCTGTTACTGTAGACTAGAGGTCTGCCCCCCCCCCCTGAAATATCCTGTTACTGTAGACTAGAGGTCTGTACCCCTGAAATATCCTGTTACTGTAGACTATAGGTCTGTACCCCTGAAATATCCTGTTACTGTAGACTAGAGGTCTGTACCCCTGAAATATCCTGTTACTGTAGACTAGAGGTCTGCCCCCCCTGAAATATCCTGTTACTGTAGACTAGAGGTCTGCCCCCCCTGAAATATCCTGTTACTGGAGACTAGAGGTCTGTACCCCTGAAATATCCTGTTACTGTAGACTAGAGGTCTGCCCCCCCCCCTGAAATATCCTGTTACTGTAGACTAGAGGTCTGTACCCCTGAAATATCCTGTTACTGTAGACTAGAGATCTGTACCCCTGAAATATGCTGTTACTGTAGACTAGAGATCTGTACCCCTGAAATATCCTGTTACTGTAGACTAGAGGTCTGTACCCCTGAAATATCCTGTTACTGTAGACTAGAGGTCTGCCCCCCTGAAATATCCTGTTACTGTAGACTAGAGGTCTGCCCCCCCTGAAATATCCTGTTACTGTAGACTAGAGGTCTGTACCCCTGAAATATCCTGTTACTGGAGACTAGAGGTCTGCCCCCCATGAAATATCCTGTTACTGTAGACTAGAGTTCTGTACCCCTGAAATATCCTGTTACTGTAGACTAGAGGTCTGTACTCCTGAAATATCCTGTTACTGTAGACTAGAGGTCTGCCCCCCTGAAATATCATGTTACTGTAGACTAGAGGTCTGTACCCCTGAAATATCCTGTTACTGTAGACTAGAGGTCTGCCCCCCTGAAATATCCTGTTACTGTAGACTAGAGATCTGTACCCCTGAAATATCCTGTTACTGTAGACTATAGGTCTGCCCCCCCTGAAATATCCTGTTACTGTAGACTAGAGGTCTGCCCCCCTGAAATATCCTGTTACTGTAGACTAGAGGTCTGTACCCCTGAAATATCCTGTTACTGTAGACTAGAGGTCTGTACCCCTGAAATATCCTGTTACTGTAGACTAGAGGTCTGCCCCCTCCCTGAAATATCCTGTTACTGTAGACTAGAGGTCTGTACCCCTGAAATATCCTGTTACTGTAGACTAGAGGTCTGTACCCCTGAAATATCCTGTTACTGTAGACTAGAGGTCTGCCCCCCCTGAAATATCCTGTTACTGTAGACTAGAGGTCTGCCCCCCCTGAAATATCCTGTTACTGTAGACTAGAGGTCTGTACCCCTGAAATATCCTGTTACTGTAGACTAGAGGTCTGCCCCCCCCCCCTGAAATATCCTGTTACTGTAGACTAGAGGTCTGTACCCCTGAAATATCCTGTTACTGTAGACTAGAGGTCTGCCCCCCCTGAAATATCCTGTTACTGTAGACTAGAGGTCTGTACCCCTGAAATATCCTGTTACTGTAGACTATAGGTCTGTACCCCTGAAATATCCTGTTACTGTAGACTAGAGGTCTGTACCCCTGAAATATCCTGTTACTGTAGACTAGAGGTCTGCCCCCCCTGAAATATCCTGTTACTGTAGACTAGAGGTCTGCCCCCCCTGAAATATCCTGTTACTGGAGACTAGAGGTCTGTACCCCTGAAATATCCTGTTACTGTAGACTAGAGGTCTGCCCCCCCCCCTGAAATATCCTGTTACTGTAGACTAGAGGTCTGTACCCCTGAAATATCCTGTTACTGTAGACTAGAGATCTGTACCCCTGAAATATCCTGTTACTGTAGACTAGAGATCTGTACCCCTGAAATATCCTGTTACTGTAGACTAGAGGTCTGTACCCCTGAAATATCCTGTTACTGTAGACTAGAGGTCTGCCCCCCTGAAATATCCTGTTACTGTAGACTAGAGGTCTGCCCCCCCTGAAATATCCTGTTACTGTAGACTAGAGGTCTGTACCCCTGAAATATCCTGTTACTGGAGACTAGAGGTCTGCCCCCCATGAAATATCCTGTTACTGTAGACTAGAGGTCTGTACCCCTGAAATATCCTGTTACTGTAGACTAGAGGTCTGTACCCCTGAAATATCCTGTTACTGTAGACTAGAGGTCTGCCCCCCTGAAATATCCTGTTACTGTAGACTAGAGGTCTGTACCCCTGAAATATCCTGTTACTGTAGACTAGAGGTCTGCCCCCCTGAAATATCCTGTTACTGTAGACTAGAGATCTGTACCCCTGAAATATCCTGTTACTGTAGACTATAGGTCTGCCCCCCCTGAAATATCCTGTTACTGTAGACTAGAGGTCTGTCCCCCCTGAAATATCCTGTTACTGGAGACTAGAGGTCTGTACCCCTGAAATATCCTGTTACTGTAGACTAGAGGTCTGCCCCCCCTGAAATATCCTGTTACTGTAGACTAGAGGTCTGCCCCCCTGAAATATCCTGTTACTGTAGACTAGAGATCTGTACCCCTGAAATATCCTGTTACTGTAGACTATAGGTCTGCCCCCCCTGAAATATCCTGTTACTGTAGACTAGAGGTCTGTCCCCCCTGAAATATCCTGTTACTGGAGACTAGAGGTCTGTACCCCTGAAATATCCTGTTACTATAGACTAGAGGTCTGCCCCCCATGAAATATCCTGTTACTGTAGACTAGAGGTCTGTACCCCTGAAATATCCTGTTACTGTAGACTAGAGGAACCAGAGGTTCTGACTGACCCAGCTTCTGGAAGCTAGCTGTGTTGTCATCTTTTGTCTGTTTGTTTAGCGGAGAACTTTAACTCCTGGAATAGTTCAAGCTTTATCTCTTCCTGTCGTGGGATTGGAACTTTTGTAGCTGACTTCGTTACAGATAAGATACACTTTCACACAGTGACCCATTAGGGGTTGTTTTAAGTGACCAGTTGGTTGGGGTGTAGAGCTACCTATGAGCTTAATGTGGTCCTGTTCATCCAACAGCAGGTTTTCAATCTTCAGGTCCCTGTGAGACAGACACATAGAGGTCAACACAACACAGAACACCAGGGTTTACATATCACCAGGGTTACCATATCACCAGGGTTTACATATCACCAGGGTTTACATATCACCAGGGTTTACATATCACCAGGGTTTCCATATCACCAGGGTTTACATATCACCAGGGTTTACATATCACCAGGGTTTCCATATCACCAGGGTTTCCATATCACCAGGGTTTCCATATCACCAGGGTTTACATATCACCAGGGTTTCCATATCACCAGGGTTTCCATATCACCAGGGTTTCCATATCACCAGGCTTTCCATATCACCAGGGTTTCCATATCACCAGGGTTTCCATATCACCAGGGTTTCCATATCACATTTACATTTTTACATTTACGTCATTTAGCAGACGCTCTTATCCAGAGCGACTTACAGTTAGTGCATACATTATTATTATTATTATTTTATTTTTTATTATTTTTTTCATACTGGCCCCCCGTGGGAATCGAACCCACAACCCTGGTGTTGCAAACGCCATGCTCTACCAACTGAGCTACTTCCCTGCTATCACCAGGGTTTCCATATCATCAGGGTTTCCATATCACCAGGGTTTCCATATCACCAGGGTTTTACATAGGACCTTATCAGCACAGTCACCACACACACACTGTGACCACCTGTCAATGTGTGTCGTGGCAGTTGCTTCCAGTTGCTTCCAGTTGCTTCCAGTTGCTTCCAGTTGCTTCCAGTTGCTTCCAGTTGCTTCCAGTTGAATCCTATTGTCTCTTCTTACCCCCTAGTCTTATATTAATCTTGTTCAACTATGTATGTGTATGTATGTGTGTGTGTGTGTGTGTGTGTGTGTGTGTGTGTGTGTATGTGTATGTGTGTATGTGTGTGTGTGTGTGTGTGTGTGTGTGTGTGTGTGTGTGTGTGTGTGTGTGTGTTCAACTGTATCTACATAGACCATCTCTATATGTTGATGTCTCCATACTACTTTGATTCCCAAGCTAGCCAACAATCAACCTCAGATCTTC
Organism: Coregonus lavaretus; assembly: GCF_964263955.1. Lineage (NCBI taxonomy): Eukaryota > Metazoa > Chordata > Actinopteri > Salmoniformes > Salmonidae > Coregonus > Coregonus lavaretus. The sequence goes on from NW_028160816.1 coordinate 263,719, forward strand.
CCATATAGAGATTTCTGCTGTAGTTTTTTTTTATTTATGAATGGAAAATGTGTTACATTTGTTCCCCCGATCTGAAATGGGCCACCACTGTGTTGCACTTGACTCGGGCCAAATGTTATCAAAGTCTAAAGTACACTGCTCAAAAAAATAAAGGGAACACTTAAACAACACAATGTAACTCCAAGTCAATCACACTTCTGTGAAATCAAACTGTCCACTTAGGAAGCAACACTGATTGACAATAAATGTCACATGCTGTTGTGCAAATGGAATAGACAACAGGTGGAAATTATAGGCAATTAGCAAGACACCCCCAATAAAGGACTGGTTTTGCAGGTGGTGACCACAGACCACTTCTCAGTTCCTATGCTTCCTGGATGATGTTTTGGTCACTTTTGAATGCTGGCGGTGCTTTCACTCTAGTGGTAGCATGAGACGGAGTCTACAACCCACACAAGTGGCTCAGGTAGTGCAGCTCATCCAGGATGGCACATCAATGCGAGCTGTGGCAAGAAGGTTTGCTGTGTCTGTCAGCGTAGTGTCCAGAGCATGGAGGCACTACCAGGAGACAGGCCAGTACATCAGGAGACGTGGAGGAGGCCGTAGGAGGGCAACAACCCAGCAGCAGGACTGCTACCTCCGCCTTTGTGCAAGGAGGAGCAGGAGGAGCACTGCCAGAGCCCTACAAAATGACCTCCAGCAGGCCACAAATGTGCATGTGTCTGCTCAAACGGTCAGAAACAGACTCCATGAGGGTGGTATGAGCTTACAGCCCAACACCATGCAGGACGTTTGGCATTTGCCAGAGAACACCAAGATTGGCAAATTCGCCACTGGCACCCTGTGCTCTTCACAGATGAAAGCAGGTTCACACTGAGCACATGTGACAGACGTGACAGAGTCTGGAGACGCCGTGGAGAACGTTCTGCTGCCTGCAACATCCTCCAGCATGACCGGTTTGGCGGTGGGTCAGTCATGGTGTGGGGTGGCATTTATTTGGGGGCCGCACAGCCCTCCATGTGCTCGCCAGAGGTAGCCTGACTGCCATTAGGTACCGAGATGAGATCCTCAGACCCCTTGTGAGACCATATGCTGGTGCGGTTGGCCCTGGGTTCCTCCTAATGCAAGACAATGCTAGACCTCATGTGGCTGGAGTGTGTCAGCAGTTCCTGCAAGAGGAAGGAATTGATGCTATGGACTGGCCCGCCCGTTCCTCAGACCTGAATCCAATTGAGCACATCTGGGACCATGTCTCGCTCCATCCACCAACGCCACGTTGCACCACAGACTGTCCAGGAGTTGGCGGATGCTTTAGTCCAGGTCTGGGAGGAGATCCCTCAGGAGACCATCCGCCACCTCATCAGGAGCATGCCCAGGCGTTGTAGGGAGGTCATACAGGCACGTGGAGGCCACACACACTACCGAGCCTCATTTTGACTTGTTTTAAGGACATTACATCAAAGTTGGATCAGCCTGTAGTGTGGTTTTCCACTTTAATTTTGAGGGTGACTCCAAATCCAGACCTCCATGGGTTGATAAATTTGATTTCCATTGATAATTTTTGTGTTAAAAGTATTTAATAAGATTATTTCATTCATTCAGATCTAGGATGTGTTATTTTAGTGTTCCCTTTATTTTTTTGAGCAGTGTATGAATAATATAGTCTTTATAACTCTGGCTTTCCTCCCTATTAGAGTCAATTAGTAAATGGTCTAATTACAGATGGCATATGCTGATACTTTGCTGAAAATCTGTGTGTGTGTATGTATGTGCGCGTATCCGTATGTGTGTGTGTCCATGTGTTTGTGTGCATCTATGTCTCTGTGTGTGTGTGTGTGTGTGTGTGTGCGCACGTGTCCTTATGTGTGTGTGTGTGTGTGTGTGTCCATGTGTTTGTGTGCATCTATGTCTCTCTGTGTGTGTGTGTGTGTGTGTGTGTGTGTGTGTGTGTGTGTGTGTGTGTGTGTGTGTGTGTGCGTGCGTGTGTCCTTATGTGTGTCCTTGTGTGTTTGTGTGCATCTATGTCTCTGTCTGTGTGTGTGTGTGTGTGTGTTTGTGTGCATCTATGTCTCTGTGTGTGTGTGTGTGTGTGTTTGTGTGCATCTATGTCTCTGTGTGTGTGTGTGTGTGTGTGTGTGCGCGTGTCCGTGTGTGTGTGTGTGTGTGTGCACGTGCGTGTCCTTATGTGTGTGTGTGTCCATGTGTTTGTGTGCATCTGTCTCTCTCTGTGCGTATGTGTGTGCGCGTGTCCGTGTCTGTGTGTGTGTGTGCGCGTGTCCGTGTGTGTGTGTGTGTGTGTGTGTGCGCGTGTCCGTGTGTGTGTGTGTGTGTGTGTGTGTGTGTGTGTCTGTCTCTCACCTGTGCACCACTCCGGCCCTGTGTAGATGTTCCACAGCCATCACCAGCTGACGTACATATTTCTGCGTCTCTCTCTCGTCCAGCTTCTTCTTATCGTAGATCCGGTTCATCAGGTTTCCTCCAGGACACAACTCCATCACCAGGTAGTAACTGATGATGACAGATAGATGACAGGACACATCTCCATCACCAGGTAGTAACTGATGATGACAGATAGATGACAGGACACATCTCCATCACCAGGTAGTAACTGATGATGACAGATAGATGACAGGCCATACGGTCAGGTCCATCAGTATTTGGATGGTGACACAATTTGCATCATTTTGTCTCTGTAGGCCGCCACAATGGATTTGAAAGGAAACAATCAAGATGTGCTTTAAGTGTAGACTTTCATCTTTAATTTAAGGGTTTTGTCAAAATGATTGTCTGAACCGTGTAGGAAATACAACCATTTTATACATAGCCACCCAATTTCAGGGTCTCAAAAGTAATTGGACAAACTAAGATAATCAATTAAATTGTGAGTTTTAATACTTGGTTGTAAATCCTTTGCAGTCAATGACTGCCTGAAGTCTGGAACCCACAGGCATCACCTGATGCTGGGTCTGGAACCCACAGGCATCACCAGATGCTGGGTCTGGAACCCATAGGCATCACCAGATGCTGGGTCTGGAACCCACAGGCATCACCAGATGCTGGGTCTGGAACCCACAGGCATCACCAGATGCTGGGTCTGGAACCCACAGGCATCACCAGATGCTGGGTCTGGAACCCACAGGCATCACCAGATGCTGGGTCTGGAACCCACAGGCATCACCAGATGCTGGGTCTGGAACCCACAGGCATCACCTGATGCTGGGTCTGGAACCCATAGGCATCACCAGATGCTGGGTCTGGAACCCACAGGCATCACCAGATGCTGGGTCTGGAACCCATAGGCATCACCAGATGCTGGGTCTGGAACCCACAGGCATCACCAGATGCTGGGTCTGGAACCCACAGGCATCACCAGATGCTGGGTTTGCCTTGCAAAAGTATTCATCCCCCTTGGCGTTTTTCCTATTTTGTTGCATTACAACCTGAAATTTAAATGGATTTTTATTTGGATTTCATGTAATGGACATACACAAAATAGTCCAAATTGGTGAAGTGAAATGAAAAAAATAACTTATTTAAAATTATTCTAAAATATAAATTACAGAAAACTGGTGCGTGCATATGTATTCACCCCCTTTGCTATGAAGCCCCTAAATAAGATCTGGTGCAACCAATTACCTTCAGAAGTCACATAATTAGTTAGATTGCACACAGGTGGACTTTATTTAAGTGTCACGTGATCTGAGTATATATACACCTGTTCTGAAAGGCCCCAGAGTCTGAAACACCACTAAGCAAGGGACACCACCAAGCGAGCGGCACAATGAAGACCAAGGAGCTCTCCAAACAGGTCAGAGACAAAGTTGTGGAGAAGTACAGATCAGGGTTGGGTTTTTAAAAAATATCAGAAACTTTGAACATCCCATGGAGCACCATTAAATCCATTATTAGAAAATGGAAAGAATATGGCACCACAACAAACCTGCCAAGACAGGGCCGCCCACCAATACTCACGGACCAGGCAAGGAGGGCATTAATCAGAGAGGCAACAAAGAGACCAAAGATAACCCTGAAGGAGCTGCAAAGCTCCACAGCGGAGATTGGACTATCTGTCCATAGGACCACTTTAAGCCGTACACTCCACAGAGCTGGGCTTTAGAGAAGAGTGGCCAGAAAAAAGCCATTGCTTAAAGAAAAAAATAAGCAAACACGTTTGGTGTTCGCCAAAAGCCATGTGGGAGACTCCCCAAACATATGGAAGAAGGTACTCTGGTCAGATGAGACTAAAATTGAGCTTTTTTGCCATCAAGGAAAATGCTATATCTGGCTCAAACCCAACACCTCTCATCTCCCCGAGAACACCGTCCCCACAGTGAAGCATGGTGGTGGCAGCATCATGCTGTGGGGATGTTTTTCATCGGCAGGGACTGGGAAACTGGTCAGAATTGAAGGAATGATGGATGGTGCTAAATACAGAGAAATTCTTGCAGGAAACCTGTTTCAGTCTTCCAGAGATTTGAGACTGGGACGAAGGTTCACCTTCCAGCAGGACAATGACCCTAAGCATACTGCTAAAGCAACACTCAAGTTGTTTAAGGGGAAACATTTACATTTCTTGGAATGGCCTAGTCAAAGCCCAGACCTCAATCCAATTAAGAATCTGTGGTATGACTTAAAGATTGCTGTACACCAGCGGAACCCATCCAACTTGAAGGAGCTGGAGCAGTTTTGTCTTGAAGAATGGGCAAAAATCCCAGTGGCTAGATGTGCCAAGCTTATAGAGACATACCCCAAGAGACTTGCAGCTGTAATTGCTGCAAAGGGTGGCTCTACAAAGTATTGACTTTGGGGGGGGGGGTGAATAGTTACGCACGCTCAAGGTTTCTGTTTTTCTGTCTTATTTGTTTCACAAGAAAACATATTTTGCATCTTCAAAGTCGTAGGCATGTAGTGTAAATCAAATGATACAAACCCCCCCAAAAATCAATTTTAATTCCAGGTTGTAAGACAACAAAATAGGAAAAATGTAGTCTATAGTATAGTACCTGTTCTCAGTCTCCAGTATGTCCAGTAGTCTATAGTATAGTATAGTATAGTATAGTATAGTATAGTATAGTATAGTATAGTATAGTATAGTACCTGTTGTCAGTCTCCAGTATGTCCAGTAGTCTATAGTATAGTATAGTATAGTATAGTATAGTATAGTATAGTATAGTATAGTATAGTACCTGTTCTCAGTCTCCAGTATGTCCAGTAGTCTATAGTATAGTATAGTATAATATAGTATAGTATAGTATAGTATAGTATAGTATAGTATAGTATAGTATAGTATAGTATAGTATAGTATAGTACCTGTTGTCAGTTTCCAGTATTTCCAGTAGTCTATAGTATAGTATAGTATAGTATAGTATAGTATAGTATAGTATAGTACCTGTTGTCAGTCTCCAGTATGTCCAGTAGTCTATAGCATAGTATAGTATAGTATAGTATAGTATAGTATAGTATAGTATAGTATAGTATAGTATAGTATAGTATAGTATAGTATAGTATAGTATAGTATAGTACCTGTTGTCAGTCTCCATTATGTCCAGTAGTCTATAGTATAGTATAGTATAGTATAGTATAGTATAGTATAGTATAGTATAGTATAGTATAGTATAGTATAGTATAGTATAGTACCTGTTGTCAGTCTCCAGGATGTCCAGCAGCTGGGTGATGTTGGGGTGTCTGATCATCTGTTGGATGTGACCCTCTCTACGGAGGTTCTTAGTCACATAAGAGTCCTTCTTAGCCTTCCTCTTATCTATCACCTTCACTGCAACCTGGGACAGGGAGGGGGGAACGGGTTGGGGGGTAAGGGGGTGAGGAGAAGAGAGAGAAAAAGTCTAGACTGTCTGATAGACACAGGACAGCCTGTCGCCATCCCCTCCTGTACTGTATATAGTAACCTGTCCTGGTCTGTCTCCATTCCCTCCTGTACTGTATATAGTAACCTGTACTGGTCTGTCTCCATCCCCTCCTGTACTGTATATAGTAACCTGTACTGGTCTGTCTCCATACCCTCCTGTACTGTATATAGTTACCTGTCCTGGTCTGTCTCCATCCCCTCCTGTATATAGTAACCTGTACTGGTCTGTCTCCATACCCTCCTGTACTGTATATAGTAACCTGTACTGGTCTGTCTCCATTCCCTCCTGTACTGTATATAGTAACCTGTCCTGGTCTGTCTCCATTCCCTCCTGTACTGTATATAGTAACCTGTACTGGTCTGTCTCCATTCCCTCCTGTACTGTATATAGTAACCTGTACTGGTCTGTCTCCATTCCCTCCTGTACTGTATATAGTAACCTGTACTGTATATAGTAACCTGTACTGGTCTGTCTCCATGCCCTCCTGTACTGTATATAGCAACCTGTACTGGTCTGTCTCCATACCCTCCTGTACTGTATATAGTAACCTGTACTGGTCTGTCTCCATTCCCTCCTGTACTGTATATAGTAACCTGTACTGGTCTGTCTCCATGCCCTCCTGTACTGTATATAGTAACCTGTACTGGTCTGTCTCCATACCCTCCTGTACTGTATATAGTAACCTGTACTGGTCTGTCTCCATTCCCTCCTGTACTGTATATAGTAACCTGTCCTGGTCTGTCTCCATTCCCTCCTGTACTGTATATAGTAACCTGTCCTGGTCTGTCTCCATTCCCTCCTGTACTGTATATAGTAACCTGTACTGGTCTGTCTCCATCCCTCCTGTACTGTATATAGTAACCTGTACTGGTCTGTCTCCATGCCCTCCTGTATATAGTAACCTGTACTGGTCTGTCTCCATACCCTCCTGTACTGTATATAGTAACCTGTACTGGTCTGTCTCCATCCCCTCCTGTATATAGTAACCTGTACTGGTCTGTCTCCAAACCCCTCCTGTACTGTATATAGTAACCTGTACTGGTCTGTCTCCATTCCCTCCTGTACTGTATATAGTAACCTGTCCTGGTCTGTCTCCATCCCCTCCTGTATATAGTAACCTGTACTGGTCTGTCTCCATGCCCTCCTGTATATAGTAACCTGTACTGGTCTGTCTCCATCCCCTCCTGTATATAGTAACCTGTACTGGTCTGTCTCCAAACCCCTCCTGTACTGTATATAGTAACCTGTACTGGTCTTTCTCCATTCCCTCCTGTACTGTATATAGTAACCTGTCCTGGTCTGTCTCCATCCCTCCTGTATATAGTAACCTGTACTGGTCTGTCTCCAAATCCCGCCTGTACTGTATATAGAAACCTGTACTGGTCTGTCTCCATTCCCTCCTGTACTGTATATAGTAACCTGTACTGGTCTGTCTCCATCCCCTCCTGTATATAGTAACCTGTACTGGTCTGTCTCCATTCCCTCCTGTACTGTATATAGTAACCTGTACTGGTCTGTCTCCATCCCCTCCTGTACTGTATATAGTAACCTGTACTGGTCTGTCTCCATCCCCTCCTGTATATAGTAACCTGTACTGGTCTGTCTCCATCCCCTCCTGTATATAGTAACCTGTACTGGTCTGTCTCCATCCCCTCCTGTATATAGTAACCTGTCCTGGTCTGTCTCCATGCCCTCCTGTACTGTATATAGTAACCTGTACTGGTCTGTCTCCATGCCCTCCTGTACTGTATATAGTAACCTGTACTGGTCTGTCTCCATTCCCTCCTGTACTGTATATAGTAACCTGTCCTGGTCTGTCTCCATCCCTCCTGTATATAGTAACCCGTCCTGGTCTGTCTCCATTCCCTCCTGTACTGTATATAGTAACCTGTCCTGGTCTGTCTCTATCCCCTCCTGTACTGTATATAGTAACCTGTACTGGTCTGTCTCCATCCCTCCTGTATATAGTAACCTGTACTGGTCTGTCTCCATTCCCTCCTGTATATAGTAACCCGTCCTGGTCTGTCTCCATCCCCTCCTGTACTGTATATAGTAACCTGTCCTGGTCTGTCTCCATCCCCTCCTGTAATGTATATAGTAACCTGTCCTGGTCTGTCTCCATTCCCTCCTGTACTGTATATAGTAACCTGTACTGGTCTGTCTCCAAAACCCTCCTGTACTGTATATAGTAACCTGTCCTGGTCTGTCTCCATACCCTCCTGTACTGTATATAGTAACCTGTCCTGGTCTGTCTCCATCCCCTCCTGTATATAGTAACCTGTACTGGTCTGTCTCCATTCCCTCCTGTACTGTATATAGTAACCTGTCCTGGTCTGTCTCCATGCCCTCCTGTACTGTATATAGTAACCTGTCCTGGTCTGTCTCCATAACCTCCTGTACTGTATATAATAACCTGTCCTGGTCTGTCTCCATCCCTCCTGTACAGTATATAGTAACCTGTCCTGGTCTGTCTCCATCCCCTCCTGTACTGTATATAGTAACCTGTAATGGTCTGTCTCCATACCCTCCTGTACTGTATATAGTAACCTGTCCTGGTCTGTCTCCATCCCCTCCTGTACTGTATATAGTAACCTGTCCTGGTCTGTCTCCATCCCCTCCTGTATATAGTAACCTGTAGTGGTCTGTCTCCAGCCCCTCCTGTACTGTATATAGTAACCTGTACTGGTCTGTCTCCATCCCCTCCTGTATATAGTAACCTGTCCTGGTCTGTCTCCATCCCCTCCTGTATATAGTAACCTGTACTGGTCTGTCTCCATTCCCTCCTGTACTGTATATAGTAACCTGTCCTGGTCTGTCTCCATTCCCTCCTGTATATAGTAACCTGTCCTGGTCTGTCTCCATCCCCTCCTGTATATAGTAACCTGTCCTGGTCTGTCTCCAGCCCCTCCTGTATATAGTAACCTGTACTGGTCTGTCTCCATCCCCTCCTGTATATAGTAACCTGTACTGGTCTGTCTCCAGCCCCTCCTGTACTGTATATAGTAACCTGTACTGGTCTGTCTCCAGCCCCTCCTGTACTGTATATAGTAACCTGTACTGGTCTGTCTCCATGCCCTCCTGTACTGTATATAGTAACCTGTACTGGTCTGTCTCCATCCCCTCCTGTACTGTATATAGTAACCTGTACTGGTCTGTCTCCAGCCCCTCCTGTATATAGTAACCTGTCCTGGTCTGTCTCCATCCCCTCCTGTATATAGTAACCTGTACTGGTCTGTCTCCATGCCCCTCCTGTATATAGTAACCTGCCCTGGTCTGTCTCCATTCCCTCCTGTATATAGTAACCTGTCCTGGTCTGTCTCCATCCCCTCCTGTATATAGTAACCTGTACTGGTCTGTCTCCAGCCCCTCCTGTACTGTATATAGTAACCTGTACTGGTCTGTCTCCATTCCCTCCTGTACTGTATATAGTAACCTGTACTGGTCTGTCTCCATCCCCTCCTGTATATAGTAACCTGTACTGGTCTGTCTCCATCCCCTCCTGTATATAGTTACCTGTCCTGGTCTGTCTCCATCCCCTCCTGTATATAGTAACCTGTACTGGTCTGTCTCCATCCCCTCCTGTACTGTATATAGTAACCTGTACTGGTCTGTCTCCATTCCCTCCTGTACTGTATATAGTAACCTGTACTGGTCTGTCTCCATTCCCTCCTGTACTGTATATAGTAACCTGTACTGGTCTGTCTCCATGCCCTCCTGTACTGTATATAGTAACCTGTACTGGTCTGTCTCCATGCCCTCCTGTACTGTATATAGTAACCTGTACTGGTCTGTCTCCATTCCCTCCTGTACTGTATATAGTAACCTGTACTGGTCTGTCTCCATCCCCTCCTGTATATAGTAACCTGTACTGGTCTGTCTCCAACCCTCCTGTACTGTATATAGTAACCTGTACTGGTCTGTCTCCATCCCCTCCTGTACTGTATATAGTAACCTGTACTGGTCTGTCTCCATCCCCTCCTGTATATAGTAACCTGTACTGGTCTGTCTCCATCCCCTCCTGTATATAGTAACCTGTACTGGTCTGTCTCCATCCCCTCCTGTATATAGTAACCTGTCCTGGTCTGTCTCCATGCCCTCCTGTACTGTATATAGTAACCTGTACTGGTCTGTCTCCATGCCCTCCTGTACTGTATATAGTAACCTGTACTGGTCTGTCTCCATTCCCTCCTGTACTGTATATAGTAACCTGCCCTGGTCTGTCTCCATCCCTCCTGTATATAGTAACCTGTACTGGTCTGTCTCCATGCCCCTCCTGTATATAGTAACCTGCCCTGGTCTGTCTCCATTCCCTCCTGTATATAGTAACCTGTCCTGGTCTGTCTCCATCCCCTCCTGTATATAGTAACCTGTACTGGTCTGTCTCCAGCCCATCCTGTACTGTATATAGTAACCTGTACTGGTCTGTCTCCATTCCCTCCTGTACTGTATATAGTAACCTGTACTGGTCTGTCTCCATCCCCTCCTGTATATAGTAACCTGTACTGGTCTGTCTCCATCCCCTCCTGTATATAGTTACCTGTCCTGGTCTGTCTCCATCCCCTCCTGTATATAGTAACCTGTACTGGTCTGTCTCCATCCCCTCCTGTACTGTATATAGTAACCTGTACTGGTCTGTCTCCATCCCCTCCTGTACTGTATATAGTAACCTGTACTGGTCTGTCTCCATTCCCTCCTGTACTGTATATAGTAACCTGTACTGGTCTGTCTCCATGCCCTCCTGTACTGTATATAGTAACCTGTACTGGTCTGTCTCCATGCCCTCCTGTACTGTATATAGTAACCTGTACTGGTCTGTCTCCATTCCCTCCTGTACTGTATATAGTAACCTGTACTGGTCTGTCTCCATCCCCTCCTGTATATAGTAACCTGTACTGGTCTGTCTCCAATCCCTCCTGTACTGTATATAGTAACCTGTACTGGTCTGTCTCCATCCCCTCCTGTACTGTATATAGTAACCTGTACTGGTCTGTCTCCATCCCCTCCTGTATATAGTAACCTGTACTGGTCTGTCTCCATCCCCTCCTGTATATAGTAACCTGTACTGGTCTGTCTCCATCCCCTCCTGTATATAGTAACCTGTCCTGGTCTGTCTCCATGCCCTCCTGTACTGTATATAGTAACCTGTACTGGTCTGTCTCCATGCCCTCCTGTACTGTATATAGTAACCTGTACTGGTCTGTCTCCATGCCCCTCCTGTACTGTATATAGTAACCTGTCCTGGTCTGTCTCCATCCCTCCTGTATATAGTAACCCGTCCTGGTCTGTCTCCAATCCCTCCTGTACTGTATATAGTAACCTGTCCTGGTCTGTCTCTATCACCTCCTGTACTGTATATAGTAACCTGTACTGGTCTGTCTCCATCCCTCCTGTATATAGTAACCTGTACTGGTCTGTCTCCATTCCCTCCTGTATATAGTAACCCGTCCTGGTCTGTCTCCATCCCTCCTGTACTGTATATAGTAACCTGTCCTGGTCTGTCTCCAGCCCCTCCTGTAATGTATATAGTAACCTGTCCTGGTCTGTCTCCATTCCCTCCTGTACTGTATATAGTAACCTGTACTGGTCTGTCTCCAAACCCCTCCTGTACTGTATATAGTAACCTGTCCTGGTCTGTCTCCATACCCTCCTGTACTGTATATAGTAACCTGTCCTGGTCTGTCTCCATCCCCTCCTGTATATAGTAACCTGTACTGGTCTGTCTCCATTCCCTCCTGTACTGTATATAGTAACCTGTACTGGTCTGTCTCCATCCCCTCCTGTATATAGTAACCTGTCCTGGTCTGTCTCCATCCCCTCCTGTATATAGTAACCTGTACTGGTCTGTCTCCATTCCCTCCTGTACTGTATATAGTAACCTGTCCTGGTCTGTCTCCATTCCCTCCTGTATATAGTAACCTGTCCTGGTCTGTCTCCATCCCCTCCTGTATATAGTAACCTGTCCTGGTCTGTCTCCAGCCCCTCCTGTATATAGTAACCTGTCCTGGTCTGTCTCCAGCCCCTCCTGTATATAGTAACCTGTACTGGTCTGTCTCCATTCCCTCCTGTACTGTATATAGTAACCTGTACTGGTCTGTCTCCAGCCCCTCCTGTACTGTATATAGTAACCTGTACTGGTCTGTCTCCATCCCCTCCTGTACTGTATATAGTAACCTGTACTGGTCTGTCTCCATACCCTCCTGTACTGTATATAGTAACCTGTACTGGTCTGTCTCCAGCCCCTCCTGTATATAGTAACCTGTCCTGGTCTGTCTCCATCCCCTCCTGTATATAGTAACCTGTACTGGTCTGTCTCCATCCCCTCCTGTATATAGTAACCTGCCCTGGTCTGTCTCCATCCCCTCCTGTATATAGTAACCTGTCCTGGTCTGTCTCCATCCCCTCCTGTATATAGTAACCTGTACTGGTCTGTCTCCAGCCCCTCCTGTACTGTATATAGTAACCTGTACTGGTCTGTCTCCATTCCCTCCTGTACTGTATATAGTAACCTGTACTGGTCTGTCTCCATTCCCTCCTGTATATAGTAACCTGTACTGGTCTGTCTCCAGCCCCTCCTGTATATAGTTACCTGTCCTGGTCTGTGTCCATCCCCTCCTGTATATAGTAACCTGTACTGGTCTGTCTCCATCCCCTCCTGTACTGTATATAGTAACCTGTACTGGTCTGTCTCCATGCCCTCCTGTACTGTATATAGTAACCTGTACTGGTCTGTCTCCATTCCCTCCTGTACTGTATATAGTAACCTGTACTGGTCTGTCTCCATGCCCTCCTGTACTGTATATAGTAACCTGTACTGGTCTGTCTCCATGCCCTCCTGTACTGTATATAGTAACCTGTACTGGTCTGTCTCCATGCCCTCCTGTACTGTATATAGTAACCTGTACTGGTCTGTCTACATTCCCTCCTGTACTGTATATAGTAACCTGTACTGGTCTGTCTCCATGCCCTCCTGTACTGTATATAGTAACCTGTACTGGTCTGTCTCCATCCCCTCCTGTATATAGTAACCTGTCCTGGTCTGTCTCCATTCCCTCCTGTATATAGTAACCTGTACTGGTCTGTCTCCATCCCCTCCTGTATATAGTAACCTGTCCTGGTCTGTCTCCATCCCCTCCTGTATATAGTAACCTGTCCTGGTCTGTCTCCATCCCCTCCTGTATATAGTAACCTGTACTGGTCTGTCTCCATTCCCTCCTGTACTGTATATAGTAACCTGTACTGGTCTGTCTCCATGCCCTCCTGTACTGTATATAGTAACCTGTACTGGTCTGTCTCCAGCCCCTCCTGTACTGTATATAGTAACCTGTACTGGCCTGTCTCCATTCCCTCCTGTACTGTATATAGTAACCTGTACTGGTCTGTCTCCATTCCCTCCTGTACTGTATATAGTAACCTGTACTGGTCTGTCTCCATCCCCTCCTGTACTGTATATAGTAACCTGTACTGGTCTGTCTCCATTCCCTCCTGTACTGTATATAGTAACCTGTACTGGTCTGTCTCCATGCCCTCCTGTACTGTATATAGTAACCTGTACTGGTCTGTCTCCATTCCCTCCTGTATATAGTAACCTGTACTGGTCTGTCTCCATTCCCTCCTGTACTGTATATAGTAACCTGTACTGGTCTGTCTCCATGCCCTCCTGTACTGTATATAGTAACCTGTACTGGTCTGTCTCCATACCCTCCTGTACTGTATATAGTAACCTGTACTGGTCTGTCTCCATGCCCTCCTGTACTGTATATAGTAACCTGTACTGTTCTGTCTCCATTCCCTCCTGTACTGTATATAGTAACCTGTACTGGTCTGTCTCCATTCCCTCCTGTACTGTATATAGTAACCTGTACTGGTCTGTCTCCATCCCCTCCTGTACTGTATATAGTAACCTGTACTGGTCTGTCTCCATACCCTCCTGTACTGTATATAGTAACCTGTCCTGGTCTGTCTCCATTCCCTCCTGTACTGTATATAGTAACCTGTACTGGTCTGTCTCCATGCCCCTCCTGTACTGTATATAGTAACCTGTACTGGTCTGTCTCCAGCACCTCCTGTATATAGTAACCTGTCCTGGTCTGTCTCCATCCCCTCCTGTATATAGTAACCTGTACTGGTCTGTCTCCATCCCCTCCTGTATATAGTAACCTGTACTGGTCTGTCTCCATCCCCTCCTGTATATAGTAACCTGTCCTGGTCTGTCTCCATCCCCTCCTGTATATAGTAACCTGTACTGGTCTGTCTCCATTCCCTCCTGTATATAGTAACCTGTACTGTTCTGTCTCCATTCCCTCCTGTACTGTATATAGTAACCTGTACTGGTCTGTCTCCAGCCCCTCCTGTACTGTATATAGTAACCTGTACTGGTCTGTCTCCATTCCCTCCTGTACTGTATATAGTAACCTGTGCTGGTCTGTCTCCATCCCCTCCTGTATATAGTAACCTGTACTGGTCTGTCTCCATCCCCTCCTGTACTGTATATAGTAACCTGTCCTGGTCTGTCTCCATTCCCTCCTGTATATAGTAACCTGTACTGGTCTGTCTCCAAATCCCTCCTGTACTGTATATAGCAACCTGTACTGGTCTGTCTCCATTCCCTCCTGTACTGTATATAGTAACCTGTACTGGTCTGTCTCCATCCCCTCCTGTACTGTATATAGTAACCTGTACTGGTCTGTCTCCATTCCCTCCTGTACTGTATATAGTAACCTGTACTGGTCTGTCTCCATGCCCTCCTGTACTGTATATAGTAACCTGTACTGGTCTGTCTCCATTCCCTCCTGTATATAGTAACCTGTACTGGTCTGTCTCCATTCCCTCCTGTACTGTATATAGTAACCTGTACTGGTCTGTCTCCATGCCCTCCTGTACTGTATATAGTAACCTGTACTGGTCTGTCTCCATACCCTCCTGTACTGTATATAGTAACCTGTACTGGTCTGTCTCCATGCCCTCCTGTACTGTATATAGTAACCTGTACTGTTCTGTCTCCATTCCCTCCTGTACTGTATATAGTAACCTGTACTGGTCTGTCTCCATTCCCTCCTGTACTGTATATAGTAACCTGTACTGGTCTGTCTCCATCCCCTCCTGTACTGTATATAGTAACCTGTACTGGTCTGTCTCCATACCCTCCTGTACTGTATATAGTAACCTGTCCTGGTCTGTCTCCATTCCCTCCTGTACTGTATATAGTAACCTGTACTGGTCTGTCTCCATGCCCCTCCTGTACTGTATATAGTAACCTGTACTGGTCTGTCTCCAGCCCCTCCTGTATATAGTAACCTGTCCTGGTCTGTCTCCATCCCCTCCTGTATATAGTAACCTGTACTGGTCTGTCTCCATCCCCTCCTGTATATAGTAACCTGTACTGGTCTGTCTCCATCCCCTCCTGTATATAGTAACCTGTCCTGGTCTGTCTCCATACCCTCCTGTATATAGTAACCTGTACTGGTCTGTCTCCATTCCCTCCTGTATATAGTAACCTGTACTGTTCTGTCTCCATTCCCTCCTGTACTGTATATAGTAACCTGTACTGGTCTGTCTCCAGCCCCTCCTGTACTGTATATAGTAACCTGTACTGGTCTGTCTCCATTCCCTCCTGTACTGTATATAGTAACCTGTCCTGGTCTGTCTCCATCCCCTCCTGTATATAGTAACCTGTACTGGTCTGTCTCCATCCCCTCCTGTACTGTATATAGTAACCTGTCCTGGTCTGTCTCCATCCCCTCCTGTATATAGTAACCTGTACTGGTCTGTCTCCAAATCCCTCCTGTACTGTATATAGCAACCTGTACTGGTCTGTCTCCATTCCCTCCTGTACTGTATATAGTAACCTGTACTGGTCTGTCTCCATTCCCTCCTGTACTGTATATAGTAACCTGTACTGGTCTGTCTCCATGCCCTCCTGTACTGTATATAGTAACCTGTACTGTTCTGTCTCCATTCCCTCCTGTACTGTATATAGTAACCTGTACTGGTCTGTCTCCATTCCCTCCTGTACTGTATATAGTAACCTGTACTGGTCTGTCTCCATCCCCTCCTGTACTGTATATAGTAACCTGTACTGGTCTGTCTCCATACCCTCCTGTACTGTATATAGTAACCTGTCCTGGTCTGTCTCCATTCCCTCCTGTACTGTATATAGTAACCTGTACTGGTCTGTCTCCATGCCCCTCCTGTACTGTATATAGTAACCTGTACTGGTCTGTCTCCAGCCCCTCCTGTATATAGTAACCTGTCCTGGTCTGTCTCCATCCCCTCCTGTATATAGTAACCTGTACTGGTCTGTCTCCATCCCCTCCTGTATATAGTAACCTGTACTGGTCTGTCTCCATCCCCTCCTGTATATAGTAACCTGTCCTGGTCTGTCTCCATACCCTCCTGTATATAGTAACCTGTACTGGTCTGTCTCCATTCCCTCCTGTATATAGTAACCTGTACTGTTCTGTCTCCATTCCCTCCTGTACTGTATATAGTAACCTGTACTGGTCTGTCTCCAGCCCCTCCTGTACTGTATATAGTAACCTGTACTGGTCTGTCTCCATTCCCTCCTGTACTGTATATAGTAACCTGTCCTGGTCTGTCTCCATCCCCTCCTGTATATAGTAACCTGTACTGGTCTGTCTCCATCCCCTCCTGTACTGTATATAGTAACCTGTCCTGGTCTGTCTCCATCCCCTCCTGTATATAGTAACCTGTACTGGTCTGTCTCCAAATCCCTCCTGTACTGTATATAGCAACCTGTACTGGTCTGTCTCCATTCCCTCCTGTACTGTATATAGTAACCTGTACTGGTCTGTCTCCATTCCCTCCTGTACTGTATATAGTAACCTGTACTGGTCTGTCTCCATTCCCTCCTGTATATAGTAACCTGTACTGGTCTGTCTCCATTCCCTCCTGTATATAGTAACCTGTACTGGTCTGTCTCCATGCCCTCCTGTATATAGCAACCTGTACTGGTCTGTCTCCATTCCCTCCTGTACTGTATATAGTAACCTGTACTGGTCTGTCTCCATTCCCTCCTGTACTGTATATAGTAACCTGTACTGGTCTGTCTCCATGCCCTCCTGTACTGTATATAGTAACCTGTACTGGTCTGTCTCCATTCCCTCCTGTACTGTATATAGTAACCTGTACTGGTCTGTCTCCATGCCCTCCTGTACTGTATATAGTAACCTGTACTGGTCTGTCTCCATTCCCTCCTGTATATAGTAACCTGTACTGGTCTGTCTCCATTCCCTCCTGTACTGTATATAGTAACCTGTACTGGTCTGTCTCCATGCCCTCCTGTACTGTATATAGTAACCTGTACTGGTCTGTCTCCATACCCTCCTGTACTGTATATAGTAACCTGTACTGGTCTGTCTCCATTCCCTCCTGTATATAGTAACCTGTACTGGTCTGTCTCCATCCCCTCCTGTACTGTATATAGTAACCTGTACTGGTCTGTCTCCATGCCCTCCTGTACTGTATATAGTAACCTGTACTGGTCTGTCTCCATACCCTCCTGTACTGTATATAGTAACCTGTACTGGTCTGTCTCCATGCCCTCCTGTACTGTATATAGTAACCTGTACTGGTCTGTCTCCATCCCCTCCTGTACTGTATATAGTAACCTGTACTGTTCTGTCTCCATTCCCTCCTGTACTGTATATAGTAACCTGTACTGGTCTGTCTCCATACCCTCCTGTACTGTATATAGTAACCTGTACTGGTCTGTCTCCATGCCCTCCTGTACTGTATATAGTAACCTGTACTGTTCTGTCTCCATTCCCTCCTGTACTGTATATAGTAACCTGTACTGGTCTGTCTCCATTCCCTCCTGTACTGTATATAGTAACCTGTACTGGTCTGTCTCCAATTCCCTCCTGTACTGTATATAGTAACCTGTACTGGTCTGTCTCCATACCCTCCTGTACTGTATATAGTAACCTGTCCTGGTCTGTCTCCATTCCCTCCTGTACTGTATATAGTAACCTGTACTGGTCTGTCTCCATCCCCTCCTGTACTGTATATAGTAACCTGTACTGGTCTGTCTCCAGCCCCTCCTGTATATAGTAACCTGTCCTGGTCTGTCTCCATCCCCTCCTGTATATAGTAACCTGTAGTGGTCTGTCTCCATCCCCTCCTGTACTGTATATAGTAACCTGTACTGGTCTGTCTCCATCCCCTCCTGTATATAGTAACCTGTCCTGGTCTGTCTCCATCCCCTCCTGTATATAGTAACCTGTACTGGTCTGTCTCCATTCCCTCCTGTATATAGTAACCTGTACTGGTCTGTCTCCATGCCCTCCTGTACTGTATATAGTAACCTGTACTGGTATGTCTCCAGCCCCTCCTGTACTGTATATAGTAACCTGTACTGGTCTGTCTCCATTCCCTCCTGTACTGTATATAGTAACCTGTCCTGGTCTGTCTCCATCCCCTCCTGTATATAGTAACCTGTACTGGTCTGTCTCCATTCCCTCCTGTATATAGTAACCTGTACTGGTCTGTCTCCATGCCCTCCTGTATATAGCAACCTGTACTGGTCTGTCTCCATTCCCTCCTGTACTGTATATAGTAACCTGTACTGGTCTGTCTCCATTCCCTCCTAACACCCCCCTTCTCCTCTATTCCCCCCTCATAACACCCCCCCCCCCTCCTAACACCCCCTCTCCTCTATTCCCCCCCTCATAACACCCCCCCCTCCTAACACCCCCTCTCCTCTATTCCCCCCTCCTAACACCCCCTCTCCTCTATTCCGCTCTCCTAACACCCCCTCTCCTCTATTCCCCCCTCCTAACACCCCCTCTCCTCTATTCCCCCCTCCTAACACCCCCCTCTCCTCTATTCCCCCTCCTAACACCCTCCTTCTCCTCTATTCCCCCCTCCTCTATTCCCCCCCTCCTAACACCCCCCTCTCCTCTATTCCCCTTTCTTAACACCCCCCTCTCCTCTATTCCCCCCTCCTAACACCCCCCTCTCCTCTATTCCCCCCTCTCCTCTATTCCCCCCTCCTAACATCCCCCTCTCCTCTATTCCCCCCTCCTAACACCCCCTTCTCCTCTATTCCCCCCTCCTAACACCCCCCTCTCCTCTATTCCCCCCTCCTAACACCCCCCTTCTCCTCTATTCCCCCCTCCTAACACCCCCCCCTCTCCTCTATTCCCCCCTCTCCTCTATTCCCCCCTCTCCTCTATTCCCCCCTCTCCTCTCTTACCCCCTCCTAACACCCCCCTCTCCTCTATTCCCCCCTCCTAACACCCCCCCTCTCCTCTATTCCCCCCTCTCCTCTATTCCCCCCTCTCCTCTATTCCCCCTCTCCTCTCTTACCCCCTCCTAACACCCCCCTCTCCTCTATTCCCCCCTCCTAACACCCCCCTCTCCTCTATTCCCCCCTCCTAACACCCCCCCTCTCCTCTATTCCCCTCTCCTCTATTCCCCCCTCATAACACCCCCCCCCCCCCTCCTAACACCCCCCTCTCCTCTATTCCCCCCTCCTAACACCCCCCTCTCCTCTCTTACCCCCTCCTAACACCCCCCTCTCCTCTATTCCCCCCTCCTAACACCCCCTCTCCTCTATTCCCCCCTCCTAACACCCCCCCTCTCCTCTATTCCCCCCTCTCCTCTCTTACCCCCTTTCCTAACACCCCCCACTCTTCTATTCCCCCATCTCCTTTATTCCCCCCTCCTAACACCCCCTCTCCTCTATTCCCCCCCTCCTAACACCCCCTCTCCTG